>NC_092249.1:14600443-14655443 GCF_036320965.1 Panulirus ornatus | reverse complement strand
TTGAGAGGGTGAAGGCATGTACAGAGCATCAGATTGGGGAAGAGCAGTGCGGTTTCAGAAGTGGTAGAGGATGTGTGGATCAGGTGTTTGCTTTGAAGAATGTATGTGAGAAATACTTAGAAAAGCAAATGGATTTGTATGTAGCATTTATGGATCTGGAGAAGGCATATGATAGAGTTGATAGAGATGCTCTGTGGAAGGTATTAAGAATATATGGTGTGGGAGGCAAGTTGTTAGAAGCAGTGAAAAGTTTTTATCGAGGATGTAAGGCATGTGTACGTGTAGGAAGAGAGGAAAGTGATTGGTTCTCAGTGAATGTAGGTTTGCGGCAGGGGTGTGTGATGTCTCCATGGTTGTTTAATTTGTTTATGGATGGGGTTGTTAGGGAGGTAAATGCAAGAGTCTTGGAAAGAGGGGCAAGTATGAAGTCTGTTGGGGATGAGAGAGCTTGGGAAGTGAGTCAGTTGTTGTTCGCTGATGATACAGCGCTGGTGGCTGATTCATGTGAGAAACTGCAGAAGCTGGTGACTGAGTTTGGTAAAGTGTGTGGAAGAAGAAAGTTAAGAGTAAATGTGAATAAGAGCAAGGTTATTAGGTACAGTAGGGGTGAGGGTCAAGTCAATTGGGAGGTGAGTTTGAATGGAGGAAAAACTGGAGGAAGTGAAGTGTTTTAGATATCTGAGAGTGGATCTGTCAGCGGATGGAACCATGGAAGCGGAAGTGGATCATAGGGTGGGGGAGGGGGCGAAAATTTTGGGAGCCTTGAAAAATGTGTGGAAGTCGAGAACATTATCTCGGAAAGCAAAAATGGGTATGTTTGAAGGAATAGTGGTTCCAACAATGTTGTATGGTTGCGAGGCGTGGGCTATGGATAGAGATGTGCGCAGGAGGATGGATGTGCTGGAAATGAGATGTTTGAGGAAAATGTGTGGTGTGAGGTGGTTTGATCGAGTAAGTAACGTAAGGGTAAGAGAGATGTGTGGAAATAAAAAGAGCGTGGTTGAGAGAGCAGAAGAGGGTGTTTTGAAATGGTTTGGGCACATGGAGAGAATGAGTGAGGAAAGATTGACCAAGAGGATATATGTGTCGGAGGTGGAGGGAACGAGGAGAAGAGGGAGACCAAATTGGAGGTGGAAAGATGGAGTGAAAAAGATTTTGTGTGATCGGGGCCTAAACATGCAGGAGGGTGAAAGGAGGGCAAGGAATAGAGTGAATTGGAGCGATGTGGTATACAGGGGTTGACGTGCTGTCAGTGGATTGAATCAAGGCATGTGAAGCGTCTGGGGTAAACCATGGAAAGCTGTGTAGGTATGTATATTTGCGTGTGTGGACGTGTGTATGTACATGTGTATGGGGGGGGGGGGGTTGGGCCATTTCTTTCGTCTGTTTCCTTGCGCTACCTCGCAAACGCGGGAGACAGCGACAAAGTATAAAAAAAAAAAAAAAAATATATATCATCCCTGGGGATAGGGGACAAAGAATACTTTCCATGTATTCCCTGCGTGTCGTAGAAGGCGACTAAAAGGGGAGGGAGTGGGGGGCTGGATACCCTCCCCTCTCGTTTTTTTTTTTTTAATTTTCCAAAAGAAGGAAGAGAGAAGTGGGGCAGGTGAGACTATTCTCTCAAAGGCCCAGTCCTCTGTTCTTACCTCTACCTCGCTAACGCGGGAAATGGCGAATAGTTTGAAAAAGAAAAAATTCTATTATCATGTTTTGCTTTGTCATTGTCTCCCGTGTTGGCGAGGTAGTGCAAGGAAACAGACGAAAGAATGGCCCAACCCACCCACATACACATTTATATACATACACGTCCACACACGCAAATATACATATATATACATCTCAATGTATACATATATATACATACACAGACATATACATATATTCACATGTACATAATTCATACTGTCTGCCTTTAGTCATTCCCATCGCCACCTCGCCACACATGAAATAACAACCCCCCCCCCCCTCCTAATGTGTGCGAGGTAGCGTTAGGAAAAGACAACAAAGGCCACATTCGTTCACACTCAATCTCTAGCTGTCATATAATAATGCACTGAAACCACAGCTCCCTTTCCACATCCAGGCCCCACTGAACTTTCCATGGTTTACCCCAGACGCTTCACATGCCCTGGTTCAATCCACTTACAGCACGTCGACCCCGGTATACCACATCGTTCCAATTCATTCTATTTCTTGACACATATATCCTCTCGGTCAATCTTTCCTCACTCATTCTCTCCCTGTGACCAAACCATTTCAAAACACCCTCTTCTGCTCTCTCAACCACACTCTTTTTATTACCACACATCTCTCTTACCCTTACATTACTTACTCGATCAAACCACCGCACACCACATATTGTTCTCAAACGTCTCATTTTCAGCACATCCACCCTCCTCCGCACAACTCTATCCATAGCCCACGCCTCGCAACCATAAAACATTGTTGGAACCACTATTCCTTCAAACATACCCATTTTTGCTTTCCGAGATATGGTTCTCGATTTCCACACATTCTTCAAGGCTTCCAGAATTTCCGTCCCTCCCCCACCCTATGATTCACTTCTGCTTCCATGGATCCATCCGCTGCCAAATCCACTCCCAGCTATCTAAAACACTTTACTTCCTTCAGTTTTTCTCCATTCAAACTTACCTCCCAACTGACTTGACCCTCAACCCTACTATACCGAATAACCTTGCTCTTATTCACATTTACTCTCAACTTCCTTCTTTTACACAATTTATCAAAGTCAGTCACCAGCTTCTGCAGTTTCGCACATGAATCAGCCACCAGCGCTGTATCATCAGCAAACAGCAACTGACTCACTTCCCAAGCTCTCTCATCCACAACAGATTTCATACTTGCCCCTCTTTCCAAAACTCTTGCATTCACCTCCCTAACAACCCCATCCATGCACAAATTAAACAACCATGGAGACATCACACACCCCTGCCGCAAACCTACATTCACTGAGAACCAATCACTTTCCTCTCTTCCTACACGTACACATGCCTTACATCCTCGATGTGTGTGTTTGTGTGTGAGTGTGTGTGTGTGTGTGTGTGTGTGTGTGTGTGTGTGTGTGTGTGTGTGTAATGTGGCAGCTGAGGGAATAATTTGTGTACTTGACGTGTTCATTGTTGTAAATGGGAATGGTGAAGAGCTTGTAGATATGTGTGCTGAAAAGGTTCCGTGGCATGGGCTATAGATAAAGTTGTGCGGAGGAGGGTGGATGTGTTGGAAATGAAATGTCTGAGAATCATATGTGGTGTAAGGTGGTTTGATCTAATAAGTAATGAAGGGGTGAGAGAGTAGTGTGGTAATATAAAGTGTGGTTGAGAGAGCAAAAGAGGGTATATTAAAATGGTTCGGTGACATGGAGAGAATGAGTGAGGAAAGATTGACAAAGAGGATGTATGTCAGAAGTGGAGGGAACGAGAAGTGAAAGACAAAATTTGAGGTGGAAGGATGGAGTGAAAAAGATTTTGAGCGATCTGGGTCTGAATATACAGGAGGGTGAAAGGTTTGCAAGAAGTAGAGTAAATTATAACGATGTGGTATACCAGGGGTGACGTGCTGTCATTGGATTGAACCAGAGAATATGAAGCATTTGGGATAAACCATGGAAAATTTTGTGGGGCCTAGATGTGGAAAGGAAGCTGTGGTTTCGGTGCATTACACATGACACCTAGAGACTGAGTGTGAACGAATGTGGCCTTTGTTGTCTTTTCCTTGTGCTACCTCGCGCGCGCGCCGGGAAGAGGAGGGTGCCATTTCATGTGTGGCGGGGTAACGACGGGCATGGATGAAGACAGGAAGCACGAATATGTACATGTGTATATATGTATATGTCTGTGTATGTATATGTATGTGTACGTTGAAATGTATAGGTATATGTATGTGCGTGTGTGGGCGTTTATGCATATACATATGTATGTGGGTGGGTTGGGCCATTCTTTCGACTGGTTCCTTGCGCTACGTCGCTAACGCGTGAGACAGCGACAAAGTATAAATGAAATAGATAAATTGATATGTAAATATATATATATATTTTTTTTTTTTTTTGCTTTGCCGCTGTCTCCCGCGTTTGCAAGGTAGCGCAAGGAAACAGACGAAAGAAATGGCCCAACCCACCTCCATACACATGTATATACATACACGTCCACACACGCAAATATACATACCAACACAGCTTTCCATGGTTTACCCCAGACGCTTCACATGCCCTGATTCAATCCACTGACAGCACGTCAACCCCAGTATACCACATCGATCCAATTCACTCTATTCCTTGCCCTCCTTTCACCCTCCTGCATGTTCAGGCCCCGATCACACAAAATCTTTTTCACTCCATCTTTCCACCTCCAATTTGGTCTCCCACTTCTCGCTCCCTCCACCTCCGACACGTATATCCTCTTGGTCAATCTTTCCTCACTCATTCTCTCCATGTGCCCAAACCATTTCAAAACACCCTCTTCTGCTCTCTCAACCACACATCTCTCTTACCCTTACGTTACTTACTCGATCAAACCACCTCACACCACACATTGTCCTCAAACATCTCATTTCCAGCACATCCATCCTCCTGCGCACAACTCTATCCATAGCCCACACCTCGCAACCATACAACATTGTTGGAACCACTATTCCTTCAAACATACCCATTTTTGCTTTCCGAGATAATGTTCTCGACTTCCACACATTCTTCAAGGCTCCCAGGATTTTCGCCCCCTCCCCCACCCTCTGATCCACTTCCGCTTCCATGGTTCCATCCGCTGCCAGATCCACTCCCAGATATCTAATACACTTTACTTCCTCCAGTTTTTCTCCATTCAAACTTACCTCCCAATTGACTTGACCCTCAACCCTACTGTACCTAATAACCTTGCTCTTATTCACATTTACTCTTAAATATATATATATATATATATATATATATATATATATATATATATATATATATATATATATATATATATATATTATCCCTGGGGATAGGGGAGAAAGAATACTTCCCACGTATTCCCTGCGCGTCGTAGAAGGCGACTAAAAGGGGAGGGAGCGAGGGGCTGGAAATCCTCCCCTCTCACTTTTTTTTTAATTTTCCAAAAGAGGGAACAGAGAAGGGGGCCAGGTGAGGATATTCCCTCAAAGGCCCAGTCCTCTGTTCTCAACGCTACCTCGCTAATGCGGGAAATGGCGAATAGTATGAAAGAAAAAGATATATATATATATATATATATATATATATATATATATATATATATATATATATATATATATATATATATATATATATATATATATATATATATATATATATATATATGTTTATCTATGCATGAATGTGTAGGAGGGAAAAATACATCATGCAAGGCAGAGTACATTATATGTCCAGCCATAAATATATTCAACAGCCACACACATAGAATTATCTGCCAACATTATAGTCAAATATTTTTGAGGATGACAGCAAGCTTGTTGGTAGTGTTGGTAGTGGTAGTAGTGGTGGTAGTGGTGGTGGTAGTGGTGGTAGTGGTAGTGGTTGTGGTAGTAGTGGTGGTAGTGGTGGTTGTAGTGTTAGTAGTGTTGATGTTGGTAGTGTTGGTGGTAGTAGTGGTGGTAGTGGTTTTAGTTCTGGTGGTATCTCCAGTGGCAGTTGTGGTGGTAGTGGTGATGGTGGTGGTGGTGGTAGTGGTAGTGGTCTGGTTGTGGTGGTAGTGGTGGTGATAGTGGGGGTAGTGGTAGTGGCGTTGGTAGTAGAGGTGGTACTGGCGATGGTAATGGTGGTAGTGGTGGAGATAGTGGTGGTGGTAGTGGTAGTGGTGGTGGTGGTGGTGGTGGTGGTGGTGGTGGTGATGATAGTGGTGGAGATAGTGGTGGTAGTGGTGGTGGTGGTGGTGGCACTGGTGGTAGTAGTGGTGGTAGTGGTGGCTTTGGTGGTGATAGTGGTGGAGATAGTGGTGATCGTAGTGGTAGTGGTGGTGGTGGTGGTGGTGGTGGTGGTGGTAGTGGTGGTGGTGGTAGTTATGGTAGTGGTAGTGGTGGCACTGGTGGTAGTAGTGGTGGTAGTGGTGGTAGTGATGATAGTAGTGGTGGGAGTGGTGGTGATAGTGGTGGTAGTGGTGGAGATAGTGGTGGTGTTAGTGGTAGTGGTGGTGGTGGTGGTGGTGGTGGTAGTAGTGGTTCTAATGGTAGTATTGGCACTGGTGGTAGCAGAGGTGGCAGTGGAAGTTTTGGTAATGGTGGTGGTAGTGGTGGTAGTGGCAGTGGTGGCACTAGTGGTGAAAACAGTAGTGTTGGTAGTAGTAGTGGTGGTGGTGGTAGAGGTGGTGGTAGTGGTTGCAGTGGTGGTGGTAATAGTGGTGGTAGTGGTGGTGGTAGTAGTGGTGGTAGTTGTAGTAGTGGTGGTGGTAGTAGTGGTTGTAGTGGTGGTAGTGGTTGTGGTACCTTTGGTGGTGGTAGTGGTGGTAGTGGTAGTACTGGTTGTTGTGGAGATAGTAGTGGTGGTAGTGGTGGTGGTGGTGGTGGTAGTGGTGGTGGTAGTGGTGGTAGTTGTGGTGGTAGTAGTGGTGTTAGTAGTGGTGCTAGTAGTGGTGGTAGTGGTGGTGGTAGTAGTGGTGGTAGTGGTGGTGGTAGTGGTGGAAGTGGTGGATTTAGTAGTGGTGATAGTGGTAGTGGTGGTGGTTGTAGTGGTGGTGGTGATAGTGGTGGCACTGGTGGTAGTAGTGATGGTAGAGGTGGTGGTAGTGGTGGCAGTGGTGGAGATAGTGGTGGTGGTAGTGATAGTGGTGATGGTGGTGGAGATAGTGGTGGTGGTAGTGATGGTAGTGTTAGTGGTGGTAGTGGTGGTAACGGTGAAGGTAGTGGTGGTGATAGTGGTAGTAGTGGTAGTGGTAGTAGTGGTGGAGATATTGGTGGTGGTAGTGGTAGTGGTAGTAGTGATGATAGTGGTGGTGGTAGTGGTGGTAGTGTTAGTGGTGGTAGTGGTGGTAACGGTGAAGGTAGTGGTGGTGATAGTGGTAGTAGTGGTAGTGGTAGTAGTGATGATGATAGTGGTGGTGGTAGTGGTGGTGGTAGTAGTGGTGGAGATAGTGGTGGTGGTAGTGGTAGTGGTCTGGTTGTGGTGGAGATAGTGGTGGTGGTAGTGGTGGTGGTGTTGGTTCATCAGTGGTGTTCATGATGGTTGCTGAGCCAGACAATGGTAATCGCACGCACATTACTGACCATGAGCCAGCACGAACTAGCTGCGGGTCGGATCACCATGGGATCGAACCCTGGACCTGGCAAGCCGGCCTACACCCACCCCAGGTGTTCATCTTTCCCTTGGTCGATAAATGGGTACCTGTCTTAGGCTAGTGTGTGTGTGTGTGTGTGTGTGTTTGGTGGGGGGGGGTACACTTGACGTGGGACGTGTGTGGGTACGCTTGACGAGGACGTGTGTGGGCACACTTGACGTGGGACGTGTGTGGGTACACTTGACGGGGATGTGTGTGGGTATACCTTACGAGGGATGTGTGTGGGTACACTTGACGAGGATGTGTGTGGGTACACTTGACGAGGATGTTTGTGGGTACACATGACGTGGGACGTGTGTGGGTACACTTGAGGAGGATGTGTGTGGGTACACTTGACGAGGATGTGTGTTGGTACACTTAACGTGGGACGTGTGTAGGTACACTGAACGAGGATGTGTCTGCGTACACTTGACGAGGGACTTGTGTTGGTACACTTGACGAGGGACGTAGGTTGGTACACTTGACGAGGATGTGTGTAGGTACACTTGACGTGGGACGTGTCTGGGTACGCTTAACGAGGATGTGTGTGGGTACACTTGACGAGGATGTGTGTGGGTACACTTGACGAGGATGTGTGTTGGTACACTTGACTAGGGACGTGTGTGGATACACTTGACGAGGATGTGTGTAGGTACACTTGACGAGGGACATGTGAGGATACCCTTGACGTGGGACGTGTGTGGGTACACTTGACGAGGATCTGTGTGGGTACACTTGACGTTGGACGTGTGTGGGTACACTTGACGTTGGACGTGTGTGGGTACACTTGACGTTGGACGTGTGTGGGTACACTTGACGTTGGACGTGTGTGGGTACACTTAACGAGGAATGTGTGGGGGTACACTTAACTAGGAACGTGTGTTGGTACACTTGACGAGAATCTGTGTAGGTACACTTGACGAGGGATGTGTGTGGGTACACTTGACATGGGACGTGTGTGTGTACACTTGACAAGGATGTGTGTCGGTACACTTGACACTTAACGTGGGACGTGTGTGGGCACACTTGACGAGGATGTGTGCGGGTAAACTTGACGAGGGACGTGTGTGGTTACACTTAACGAGGATGTGTTTGGGTACACTTGACGAGGGACGTGTGTAGGATCACTTGACGAGGATGTGTGTGGGTACACTTGACGTGGTACGTGTGTGGGTACACTTGACGAGAATATGTGTGGGTACACTTGACGAGGGACGTGTGTGGGTTCACTTGACGAGGATGTGTGTGGGTACACTTGACGAGGGACGTGTGTGGGTACACTTGACGAAGGATGTGAGTGGGTACACTTGACGAGGATGTGTGCGGGTACACTTGACGTGGACGTGTGCGGGTACACCTATCGATAATGGATGTGGGTACACTTGACGGGGATGTGTGAGGGTACACTTGACGAGGGACGTGTGTAGGTACACTTGACGAGAATGTGTTTGGGTACACTTGACGAGGGACGCGTGTGGGTGCACTTGACGAAGGACGTGTGCGGATACACTTAACGAGGATGTGTGTGGTTACGCACACTTGACGAGATTTGTGGGTACACTTGACGAGGGACGTGTGTAGGTACACTTGACGAGGATGTGTGTGGGTACACTTAACGAGGGACGTGTGTGGGTGCACTTGACGAAGGACGTGTGTGTGGGTACACTTGGAGAGGATGTGTGTGGGTACACTTGACGTGGGACGTGTGTGGGTACACTTAAGGATGTGTGTGGGTACACTTGACGAGGGATGTATGTGGCTCCACTTGACGTTGTACATATGTGGGTATACTTGACGAGAATGTGTGTGGGTATACTTGACGAGGATGTTTGTGGGTACACTTGACGAGGGACGTGTGTGGGTACACTTGACGAGGATGTGTGGGTACACTTGACAAGGATGTGTGTGGGTGCACTTGACCAGGGACATGTGTGGGTACACTTGACGAGATGTGTGGGTACACTTGACGAGGGACGTGTGAGGGTACACTTGACGAGGATGTGTGTGTGGGTACACTTAACGAGGGACGTGTGTGGGTGCACTTGACGAAGGACGTGTGTGCGTACACTTGAAGAGGATGTGTGTGGGTACACTTGACGTGGGACATGTGTGGGTATACTTGACGAGGATGTGTGTGGGTACACCTCACGTGGCTGGTGTGTTGGTACACTTGACGAGGATGTGTGTGGGTACACTTGACAAGGATGTGTGTGGGTAAACTTGACGAGGGACGTGTGTGGGTACACTTAACAATGATGTGTCTGGGTACACTTGACGAGGGACATACCTGGGTTAACTTGACGAGGGACGTGTGTGGGTGCACTTGACGAGGGACGTGTGTAGGTACACTTGACGTGGGACGTGTGTGGGCACACGCGACGTCGATATGTGTGGGTACACTTGACGAGGATGTGTGTGGGTGCGCTTTAAGTGGGACATGTGTGGATACACCTGACGAGGATATGTGTGGGTACACTTGATGAGGGACGTGTGTGGGTACACTTGACGAGGGATGCGTATGACTGCACTTGACGAGAATGTGAGTGGGTACACTTGACTTGGTACGTGCGTGGGTACACTTGACGAGGATATGTGTGGGTACACTTGACGAGGGACGTGTGTGGATACACTTGGCGAGGGTCGTTGTGGGTGCACTTGACGAGGATGTGTGTGTGTACACTTGACGAGAGATGTGTGTGGATACACTTGACGAAGGACGTGTGTGGGTACACTTGACGAAGATGTGTGTGGGTACACTTGACGAGGGACTTGTGTGGGTACACCTATCGAGGATATATGTGGATACACCTGACGAGGATATGTGTGAATGCACTTGATGAGGGACGTGTATGGGTTTACTTGATGAGGACGTGTGTGGGTACACCTGACGAGGGACGTGTGTAGGTACACTTGACGAGAATGTGTTTGGGTACACTTGATGAGGATGTGTGTGGGTACACTTGATGAGGATGTGTGTGGGTACACTTTACGAGGAACATCTGTGGGTACACTTGACGAGGGACGTGTGCAGGTACACTTGAAGAGGACGTTTGTGGGTACACTTGACGAGGGACGTGTGTGGGTACACTTTACGAGGAACGTGTGTAGGTTCACTTGACGTGTGATATATGTGGGTACACTTGACGAGGGACGTGTGTGGGTACACTTGACGAGGGATGTGTTTGGGTACACTTGCGTGGGACGTGTGTGGGTATACGACGTGGGAACTGTGTAGGTACACCTGACTTGGCTGGTGTCAGGGATGGGAGGCAAGACAGCTGGAAGGTATACTGAAGTAAACACAGGTTTTGTGATGACTGTGAGACGTCACATATTACCAACTTAAACACTGACCAAGACCTACCTATGTTTACAACTCTCTTACGTAAAGATCATTATAACGAACCACTAAACCTTGAGCGAAAGTTTCTTTATAACGAACTAATTATACCTTGAGTATAAGCTTCGTTATAACAAACCAATGAAACCTTGAGAGTGAGTGTAAGCTTCGTTATAGGCAAAGATGATTGGGTATATCTCGAAGTCTATAAAGCATTTGACACTGTCCCATCCAGGAGGCTGCTGGTAAATAAGCCGTATCTTCAGACAGGAACGTAGAGCAGACCACACCGATCATTGTGGTGGAAGACAACACAGGACGCACATCAGAGCAGCTTTCTTGTATTGACATGGAGAACTCCAGCGAGGCGCATATCATCTTTGATCTATATGAATGACATACCAGAGGCACCAGCTTCCTCCCTGAACATGAGGAAAGATTAAGTGTGGGGACTGCACCAACCTGCAGAGGAAGGTAGGCAAGGTGCAAAGTTGGTGTGATCAATGACTGATGAAGTTCAACCTGAACACATGGAGCGTTATGACGCAGTGAACCTCAGAAGGACCAGTAGGGAAACAGCTACAGGACCCTGTGTGTGTTTGAGGGACCTGAGGGTCGACAGTGTACCCAGCCTGGGTGTCGACAGTGTACCCAGCCTGGGTGTCGACAGTGTACCCAGCCTGGGGGTCGACAGTGTACCCAGCTTGGAGGTCGACAGTGTACCCAGCCTGGGGTTCGACAGTGTACCCAGCCTGGGGGTCGACAGTGTACCCAGCCTAGGGGTCGACAGTGTACCCAGCCTGGGGGTCGACAGTATAGTAGAACACTGAACGAGACAAACTATCATTTGGATAATTTTGGACTTGCTTCACACCAGTACATGGATGAAGATGTACACAGGCAGCTGTCTACGTTATATACTGGTACATGGATGAGCATATACACAGCCAGCTGTCCACATCATATACTGGTACATGGATGAGCATATACACAGCCAGCTGTCCACGTCATATACTGGTACATGGATAAGCATATACACAGCCAGCTGTCCACGTCATATACTGGTACATGGATGAGCATATACACAGCCAGCTGTCCACGTCATATACTGGTACATGGATGAGCATATACACAGCCAGCTGTTCACGTCATATACTGGTACATGGATAAGCATATACACAGCCAGCTGTCCACGTCATATACTGGTACATGGATGAGCATATACACAGCCAGCTGTCCACGTCATATACTGGACCAAAACTAAGATGTGCTTCTCAGGTTTGGTGAAACGCTTAGATGAAGACAAAGATCTAAGAGAGAAAGTTCAAAAGAAGGAAACAGAAACAGTACGAGTCAGAGCGAGGTGCTCGAGACCTGATATTGGTCCACCAGGAGGAGAAGCAGATGAACAAAGCCAGATCGACTGACAACCTCCAAGCTTCCACAACAGTCTGATGACGTCATCAGGAAACAGTTCTAGTAATGAAGAACACAACAATCACCACTGTATCATGAATGTTACAGTGGAAGATCAATCAGCACTGTATCATGAATGTTACAGTGGAAGAACAATCACCACTGTATCATGAATGTTACAGTGGAAGATCAATCACCACTGTATCATGAATGTTACAGTGGAAGAACAATCAGCACTGTATCATGAATGTTACAGTGGAAGATCAATCACCACTGTATCATGTAATGGTGTTACAGCAATGGAGGAACTCAGTGAGATAATTGTGAACGTTGACATAATGCAGAAGTTCTAGTTAGGTTAGGTTAGGTTAGGTTAGGTTAGGTTAGGTTAGGTCAGGTTAGGTTAGGTTAGGTTAGGTCAGGTTAGGTTAGGTTAGGTTAGGTCAGGTTAGGTTAGGTTAGGTTAGGTTAGGTTAGGTTAGGTTAGGTTAGGTTAGGTCAGGTTAGGTTAGGTTAGGTTAGGTCAGGTTAGGTTAGGTTAGGTTAGGTCAGGTTAGGTTAGGTTAGGTTAGGTTAGGTTAGGTTAGGTTAGGTTAGGTCAGGTTAGGTCAGGTTAGGTTAGGTTAGGTTAGGTTAGGTTAGGTTAGGTCAGGTTAGGTTAGGTTAGGTTAGGTCAGGTTAGGTTAGGTTAGATTAGGTTAGGTTAGGTTAGGTTAGGTCAGGTTAGGTTAGGTTAGGTCAGGTTAGGTTAGGTCAGGTTAGGTTAGGTTAGGTTAGGTTAGGTCAGGTTAGGTTAGGTCAGGTTAGGTTAGGTCAGGTTAGGTTAGGTTAGGTCAGGTTAGGTTAGGTCAGGTTAGGTTAGGTTAGGTCAGGTTAGGTTAGGTTAGGTTAGGTTAGGTCAGGTTAGGTTAGGTTAGGTTATGTTAGGTTAGGTCAGGTTAGGTTAGGTTAGGTCAGGTTAGGTTAAGTTATGTTAGGTTAGGTCAGGTTAGGTTAGGTCAGGTTAGGTTAGGTTAGGTTAGGTTAGGTCAGGTTAGGTTAGGTCAGGTTAGGTTAGGTCAGGTTAGGTTAGGTTAGGTTAGGTTAGGTCAGGTTAGGTTAGGTTAGGTTAGGTCAGGTTAGGTTAGGTCAGGTTAGGTTAGATCAGGTTAGGTTAGGTTAGGTTAGGTTAGGTTAGGTCAGGTTAGGTTAGGTCAGGTTAGGTTAGGTTACGTTAGGTTACGTTAGGTCAGGTTAGGTTAGGTCAGGTTAGGTTAGGTTAGGTTAGGTTAGGTTAGGTCAGGTTAGGTTAGGTTAGGTTAGGTCAGGTTAGGTTAGGTCAGGTTAGGTTAGATCAGGTTAGGTTAGATTAGGTTAGGTTAGGTTAGGTCAGGTTAGGTTAGGTCAGGTTAGGTTAGGTTAGGTTAGGTTAGGTCAGGTTAGGTTAGATCAGGTTAGGTTAGGTTAGGTTTGGTTAGGTTAGGTCAGGTTAGGTTAGGTCAGGTTAGGTTAGGTTACGTTAGGTTACGTTAGGTTAGGTCAGGTTAGGTTATGTTAGGTTAGGTTAGGTTAGGTTAGGTCAGGTTACGTTAGCGTTACTGACCATGAGTCAGTACGAGGCCAGACCTGGGTCTGACCTGCATGAAACCGAGTCCCGGGCGTGAGAGTCGGTCCTCACCCAACCCAGGTGTTTCTCCTCCCCGCTGGACTGGTCGATACATGGGAAGCTGACCTCTGCTACAACACTACAAACTCAGGAATTATGAGGCAAGCATCAGGTGTAAATTATGAGTCATGTGACTCTCCCACCCTCACACATTATGAGTCATGTGATTCTCCCACCCTCACACATTATGAGTCATGTGACTCTCCCACCCTCACACATTATGAGTCATGTGACTCTCCCACCCTCACACATTATGAGTCATGTGATTCTCCCACCCTCACACATTATGAGTCATGTGACTCTCCCACCCCTCACACATTATGAGTCATGTGACTCCCACCCTCACATATTATGAGTCATGTGACTCTCCCAACCTCACACATTATGAGTCATGTGATTCTCCCACCCTCACACATTATGAGTCATGTGATTCTCCCACCCTCACACATTATGAGTCATGTGATTCTCCCACCCTCACACATTATGAGTCATGTGATTCTCCCACCCTCACACATTATGAGTCATGTGACTCCCACCCTCACACATTATGAGTCATGTGACTCCCACCCTCACATATTATGAGTCATGTGACTCTCCCAACCTCACACATTATGAGTCATGTGATTCTCCCACCCTCACACATTATGAGTCATGTGATTCTCCCACCCTCACACATTATGAGTCATGTGATTCTCCCACCCTCACACATTATGAGTCATGTGATTCTCCCACCCTCACACATTATGAGTCATGTGATTCTCCCACCCTCACATATTATGAGTCATGTGACTTTCCCACCCCCACACATTATGAGAGTCCCTCTTCCTCATACCCTTACCTCCAGCGACCCAGACAAATAATGAGTAAATCCAGATAGCAAGATGAGGCGTTTGTGGTACACTGTGAGGGAAGGAGACTTAGGCAAGACATTACATGTGAGTGAGGATATTCATGAGTTGTGGCCACGCCTGACGGATGAGGCGTGGATTGCTTGTGGCCACGCCTGACGGATGAAGCGAGGAATGCTTGTGGCCACGCCTGACGGATGAGGTGAGCATTGCTTATGGCCACGCCTGACGGATGAGGTGTGGATTGCTTGTGGCCACGCCTGACGGATGAGGTGTGGATTGCTTGTGGCCACGCCTGACGGATGAGGTGTGGATTGCTTATGGCCACGCCTGACGGATGAGGTGAGCATTGCTTATGGCCACGCCTGACGGATGAGGTGTGGATTGCTTGTGGCCACGCCTGACGGATGAGGCGTAGATTGCTTGTGGCCACGCCTGACGGATGAGGCGTGGATTGCTTGTTCCGAGGATGGCTTGGAGGCCCACCATGTGGCTTTTCACTCTCTTCCCTGACGGATGAAGCGAGGATTACTTGTGGCCACGCCTGACGGATGAAGCGAGGATTGCTTGTGGCCACGCCTGACGGATGAAGCGAGGATTACTTGTGGCCACGCCTGACGGATGAAGCGAGGATTGCTTGTGGCCACGCCTGACGGATGAAGCGAGGATTGCTTGTGGCCACGCCTGACGGATGAAGCGAGGATTACTTGTGGCCACGCCTGACGGATGAAGCTCTGAACACTTGGCCAGATATGGTCGAAAATCTACCTTTTAGACTGACCAGTTTCTACCTTGTGACGTCTCACACATAAAGAACTCGTGATAATATTCTCGTACGAATTACATTGTTGATGCAGATGACGTCACATTTATGATGTAATAAACAATTTCATCTGATGATGGTTGTTGATAAAACAATGTTGTGAGTTGTGATATAACGACGGTATGACCCTAGAACACGACGGTATGACCCTAGAACACGACGGTACGACCCTAGAACACGACGGTATGACCCTAGAACACGACGGTATGACCCTAGAACACGACGGTATGACCCTAGAACACGACGGTATGACCCTAGAACACGATGGTATGACCCTAGAACACGACGGTATGACCCTAGAACACGACGGTATGACCCTAGAACACGACGGTATGACCCTAGAACACGATGGTATGACCCTAGAACACGATGGTATGACCCTAGAACACGACGGTATGACCCTAGAACACGACGGTATGACCCTAGAACACGACGGTACGACCCTAGAACACGACGGTATGACCCTAGAACACGACGGTACGACCCTAGAACACGACGGTATGACCCTAGAACACGACGGTATGACCCTAGAACACGACGGTATGACCCTAGAACACGACGGTATGACCCTAGAACACGATGGTATGACCCTAGAACACGACGGTATGACCCTAGAACACGACGGTATGACCCTAGAACACGACGGTACGACCCTAGAACACGACGTACGACCCTAGAACACGACGGTACGACCCTAGAACACGACGTACGACCCTAGAACACGACGGTATGACCCTAGAACACGACGGTACGACCCTAGAACACGACGGTACCACCCTAGAACACGACGGTACGACCCTAGAACACGACGGTATGACCCTAGAACACGACGGTATGACCCTAGAACACGAGAGTATGACCCTAGAACACGACGGTATGACCCTAGAACACGACGGTATGACCCTAGAACACGACGGTATGACCCTAGAACACGACAGTATGACCCTAGAACACGACGGTATGACCCTAGAACACGACGGTATGACCCTAGAACACGACGGTACGACCCTAGAACACGACTGTATGACACTAGAACACGACGGTATGACCCTAGAACACGACTGTATGACCCTAGAACACGACGGTATGACCCTAGAACACGACGGTATGACCCTAGAACACGACGATACGACCCTAGAACACGACCGTACGACCCTAGAACACGACGGTATGACCCTAGAACAAGACGGTACGACCCTAGAACACTACGGTATGACCCTAGAACACGACGGTACGACCCTAGACCACTATGTCCAGAACACGACGGTGATACGCGGTACACCTAGAAATACATATGGTATGACCCTAAACACACGTACGACCTTGTACCATAGTACTCAGGGGTCGAACCATAGTGTCGGTTCATAGTGTCGTCGTACCATAGTGCTCAAGGGTCTCAGCTCAAGAGTGTCCATAGTGCTCAAGGGTCGTACCATAATGTCAGGGTCGTCACAGAGTCAGAGCGTAATGTGCTAAGGGTGTACCATAGTGCTCAAGGGTCGTACCATAATGCTCAAGGGTCGTACCATAATGCTCAAGGGTCGTACCATAGTACACAAGGGTCGTACCGTGGTTCACATGAAGATAAAGGTAAGTACATTTCGTGTTGTCTGCTATATGCCAAGCAGGAGGTCGAGCTACACAATTGGTCAGCCAGAAATGTAATTCAGTGAGTGTTGTACTGGGTGGCAGGTAGTGGCTGGGGTTCAGTGGTAGTGAGTGTTGTACTGGGTGGCAGGTAGTGGCTGGGGTTCACCACCAGTGAATGGCACAACCAAGATTAAATGTTGGGTCGACGTCAGAGAAACCACTCGTGCACCCTGGCGAAATCAAAGTTAACTTCAACTTCAAGTTTTCTGATAAGGTAAGTCAGGGATGAACTTACATGCCGGCAGAGCTTTAGAAAAAATGAGACTCATTATCGAAGATGAGGATACTTTAATGAGGGTCATCTTGCAGGAGTGGAGTGATGAGGGAGGCAAGGTGGCGGACGTGGTAGTAGCAACACTGGCTGCTTCACCGCGACCCTGGGGTATGATGGTCTGACCTTTGACCTGACCCTTAAGGTTCAGGTCAAAGTCCATTAACCATACCTACAGGAAGTACTGCCATGGTCATGTGCCTGTTCAGCGAAACATAATGCGAGTGAACATGTTGTTCATCTGAACACATACTCATGACCTGTACCGTACTGATGTCCATGTTGTACTCATGACCTGTACCGTATTGATGTTCATGTTGTACTCATGACCTGTACCGTATTGATGTTCATGTTGTACTAATGCACAAAGCAAACATGTTCCTAAACTTTATAACAGAATGATCTTTATGTTCATTTTGCCGACGAAATGAATTGAATATAATTCGACAGTACTCGCGTTAGACTAGGAAAACATTTTTCATTATTATGATAATGATACATTATCATATCCCACACACAAGAAATTATTAGGTTTATATAAATATGTGAAACATGTGAAAGAAAATGAATTATAATTAGTTATGTGATTACAGAGAAGACAACGAGTAGTGCACTGCTTGTTTACTTCATCTCAGTAGTTGATCAAGACAACCGCTGATCTTTGTTGACATCCAGTGTGCAGGTGGTGTTCGCTGGTCGTGTTCGCTAGCCAGGTGTGTCGCTGGCAGTGTTTGCCTCCACTACAGTCATACATCACAACAACAACATCCACCATGATGAGCGGGTCTGAAACGTCGCTTATGAGTTTGGGTCGTAGGAAGCTGAGCTGTGTTGGTTCTGCAAACTTGTAAGAAGCAAACTTGTTCATTCTTGATAATATTTGATATCAAGCTTAATATGTTACACATCGGTGATAAAAACGAGAATGCAACCTAGGGTATGAATGCTGTTGAACCACAACATCAAAATTGGTATGGAGGGTCTCGGTGAAATAATCGCTGGTGACCTAAACCAACTTCTTGGTGGACTGAAGAAGAAAACAAGAGCTACACAGTTCTTGAACTCATAACCACATCTTTGGTAATGAAATGTATGGAAATTATCCTCACCCTTTACCAGTCGCTGTGCTGGCGTCTGACCCATGTTGAACCCAGCGTCTGACCTATGTTGAACCCAGCGTCTGACCCATGTTGAACCCAGCGTCTGACCCATGTTGAACCCAGCGTCTGACCCATGTTGAACCCAGCGTCTGACCCATGTTGAACCCAGCGTCCAGGTTTGGTCACGGTGCTTGAGGAAAGACATAGACACAATGGAGGGAGTACAGAGGCCACCTGATTCCTCCTCTGACTAACATATGACAACCGATCGTATGACAAACATATGACAACCGATCATATGACAAACATATGACAACCGATCGTATGACAAACATATGACAGTCGACTTAAATGGATTTAGCATAGAAGACAGAAGGTTAAGAGTTGATCTGATACAGTCATCCATATTATTGAAGGCATCAATAATTTCAGTCTAACAAGCTAATCATAGTTGTCTCATTACCCCCGTAGTTAGGGATACAAACTCGTGGTCAAATGTTTAACCTCGAATATGACGCATTTTTCTTCTTCAACAAGAAGGTTAACATATGCAATGATTTTCCAGTTACAGTACTTGATAGATGTATCATCGGTGTGTTTACATATCTCGCTTCTAAACCTGCATGACAACATACTACAATATGACAACATACCACAGTGTGACAACATACTAGAGTATGACAACAAACCACAGTATGACAACAACACACTATAGAATGACAACAACACACTACAGTATGACAACACACTACATTATGACAACATACCACAGTATGACAACAACACACTATAGAATGACAACAACACACTACAGAATGACAACATACCACAGTATGACAACAAACCACAGTATGACAACAACACACTATAGTAATACAACAACACACTACAGTATGACAACATGCTACAGTATGACAATATACTACAGTATGACAACAACACACTACAGTATGACAACAACACACTACAGTATGACAACATACTACAGAATGACTCTGAACAAGATTGTATGAGAGAAATATTGACACAAAAACTTAGACATAATTACTAACAAGATAAAAGTAACATAATATTCCCTTCCTTCTTGTGTGTGGTGCAGTGAGGCCAGCCCCCCTGTGACATTGTATAGACGCCAGCCCCCCTGTGACATTGTATAGACGCCAGCCCCCCTGTGTCATTGTATGGAGGCCAGCCCCCCTGTGACATTGTATAGACGCCAGCCCCCGTGTGACATTGTATGGAGGCCAACTC
Organism: Panulirus ornatus; assembly: GCF_036320965.1. Taxonomy (NCBI): domain Eukaryota; kingdom Metazoa; phylum Arthropoda; class Malacostraca; order Decapoda; family Palinuridae; genus Panulirus; species Panulirus ornatus. Next base: position 14,635,819 of record NC_092249.1, on the reverse strand, counting down.
CCGTGTGATAATGGAGGGAGGCCAGCCCCCGTGTGACATTGTATGGAGGCCAGCTCCCGTGTGATAATGGAGGGAGGCCAGCCCCCCTGTGACATTGTATAGACGCCAGCCCCCGTGTGACATTGTATGGAGGCCAGCTCCCGTGTGATAATGGAGGGAGGCCAGCCCCCGTGTGACATTGTATGGAGACTAGCTCCCGTGTGATAATGGAGGGAGGCGAGCCCCAGTGTGACATTGTATGGAGGCCAGCTCCCCTGTGACATTGTATAGACGCCAGCCCCCGTGTGACATTGTATGGAGGCCAGCTCCCGTGTGATAATGGAGGGAGGCCAGCCCCCGTGTGACATTGTATGGAGGCCAGCTCCCCTGTGATAATGGAGTGAGGCCAGCCCCCGTGTGACATTGTATGGAGGCCAGCTCCCTTGTGATGATGGAGGGAGGCAAGCCCCAGTGTGACATTGTATGGAGGCCAGCTCCCCTGTGATAATGGAGAGAGGCCAGCCCCAGTGTGACATTGTATGGAGGCCAGCTCCCGTATGATAATGGAGAGAGGCCAGCCCCCGTGTGACATTGCATGGAGGCCAGCTCCCTTGTGATGATGGAGGGAGGCCAGCCCCCCGTGTGACATTGTATGGAGGCCAGCTCCCGTGTGATAATGGAGAGAGGCCAGCCCCCGTGTGACATTGTATGGAGGCCAGCTCTCCTGTGATAATGGAGGGAGACCAGCTCCCGTGTGACATTGTATGGAGGCCACCTCCCCTGTGATGATGGAGGGAGGCCAGCCCCATTGCGACATTGTATGGAGGCTAGCTCCAATGTGATAATGGAGGGTGGCCAGCCTACATGTGACATTGTATGGAGGCCAGCTCCCCAGTGATGATGGAGGGAGGCCAGCCCCCACGTGACATTGTATGGAGGCCAGCTCCCGTGTGATAATGGAGGGAGGCCAGCCCCGTGTGACATTGTATGGAGGCCAGCTCCCCTGTGATAATGGAGGGAGGCCAGCTCCCGTGTGACATTGTATGGAGGCCAGCTCCACTGTGATAATGGAGAGAGGCCAGCCCCCGTGTGACATTGTATGGAGGCCAGCTCCCCAGTGATGATTGAGGGAGGCCAGCCCCCGTGTGACATTGTATGGAGGCTAGCTTCCCTGTGATGATGGTGGGAGGCCAGCCCCCGTGTGACATTGTATGGAGGCCAGCTCCCCTGTGATAATGGAGGGAGGCCAGCCCCCCTGTGACATTGTATAGACGCCAGCCCCCGTGTGACATTGTATGGAGGCCAGCTCCCGTGTGATAATGGAGGGAGGCCAGCCCCCGTGTGACATTGTATGGAGACCAGCTCCCGTGTGATAATGGAGGGAGGCGAGCCCCAGTGTGACATTGTATGGAGGCCAGCTCCCCTGTGACATTGTATAGACGCCAGCCCCCGTGTGACATTGTATGGAGGCCAGCTCCCGTGTGATAATGGAGGGAGGCCAGCCCCCGTGTGACATTGTATGGAGGCCAGCTCCCCTGTGATAATGGAGTGAGGCCAGCCCCCGTGTGACATTGTATGGAGGCCAGCTCCCTTGTGATGATGGAGGGAGGCAAGCCCCAGTGTGACATTGTATGGAGGCCAGCTCCCCTGTGATAATGGAGAGAGGCCAGCCCCAGTGTGACATTGTATGGAGGCCAGCTCCCGTATGATAATGGAGAGAGGCCAGCCCCCGTGTGACATTGCATGGAGGCCAGCTCCCTTGTGATGATGGAGGGAGGCCAGCCCCCCGTGTGACATTGTATGGAGGCCAGCTCCCGTGTGATAATGGAGAGAGGCCAGCCCCCGTGTGACATTGTATGGAGGCCAGCTCTCCTGTGATAATGGAGGGAGACCAGCTCCCGTGTGACATTGTATGGAGGCCACCTCCCCTGTGATGATGGAGGGAGGCCAGCCCCATTGCGACATTGTATGGAGGCTAGCTCCAATGTGATAATGGAGGGTGGCCAGCCTACATGTGACATTGTATGGAGGCCAGCTCCCCAGTGATGATGGAGGGAGGCCAGCCCCCATGTGACATTGTATGGAGGCCAGCTCCCGTGTGATAATGGAGGGAGGCCAGCCCCGTGTGACATTGTATGGAGGCCAGCTCCCCTGTGATAATGGAGGGAGGCCAGCTCCCGTGTGACATTGTATGGAGGCCAGCTCCACTGTGATAATGGAGAGAGGCCAGCCCCCGTGTGACATTGTATGGAGGCCAGCTCCCCAGTGATGATTGAGGGAGGCCAGCCCCCGTGTGACATTGTATGGAGGCTAGCTTCCCTGTGATGATGGTGGGAGGCCAGCCCCCGTGTGACATTGTATGGAGGCCAGCTCCCCTGTGATAATGGAGGGAGGCCAGCCCCCGTGTGACATTGTATGGAGTCCAGCTCCCCTGTGATAATGGAGGGAGGCCAGCCCCCGTGTGACGTTGTATGGAGGCCAGCCTCCGTGTGACAGAGTATGGAGGCCATCACCCGTGTGACAGTGTATGGAGGCCATCACCCGTGTGGTAGAATAGTGAGGCCAGCCCCCGTTTGGTAGAGTAGTGAGGACAGCCCCGTGTTGTAGTGTAAGGAGGCCAGCTCCCATGAGACAGTGCAAAAAAAGGCCAGTCCCCGTTTGACAATGTAGGGAAGTCAGTCCCCGTGTGATAGTTTAGGGATGCCAGCCCCCGTGTGATCATGTAGGGAGGTCAGCCCTCGTGTGGTTGTGCAGGGAGGCTAGCCCCCGTGTGGCAGTGTAAGAAGGTCAGTCCCCGTGTGGCAGTGTAGGTAGGTCAGCCCCCGTGTGACAGTGTACGGAGGCCCGCCCCATGTGATAGTGAAAGGAGGCCAGCCCCCATTCAACTATGTATGGACGCCAGCCCCCGTGTGACTGTATGGACTCCAGCTCGCGTGTGGTAGAGTAATTAGGCCAGCCCCCGTGTGGAAGAGTAATGAGATCAGACCCCGTGTGGTAGAGTAGTGAGGCCAGATCCCGTGTTGTATTGTAGAGAGGGCAGCCCCCGTATGACAGTATAGGGAAGCCAGTCCCCGTGTGACAGTTTAAGGATGCCAACCCCCCGTTTGATAATGTAGGGAGGCTAGCCCTCGTGTGGTAGTGTAGGGAGGCCAGCCCCCGTGTGAAAGTGTACGGAGGCTAGGCTCTGTGTGACAGTGTACGGAGGCCATCCCTAGTGTGGTAGTGTAGGGAGGGAAGCCCCCGTGTGGAAGTGTAGGGAAGCCAGCCCACGTGTGACAGTGTAGGGAGGCCATCCCCCTCGTGACAGTGTATGGAGGCCAGCCCCTATGTGACAGTGTAGGGAGGCCAGCCCCTATGTGACAGTGTAGGGAGGCCAGCCCCTATGTGACAGTGTAGGGAGGCCAGCCCCTATGTGACAGTGTAGGGAGGCCAGCCCCTATGTGACAGTGTAGGGAGGCCAGCCCCTATGTGACAGTGTAGGGAGGCCAGCCCCTATGTGACAGTGCAGGGAGGCCAGCCCCTATGTGACAGTGTAGGGAGGCCAGCCCCTATGTGACAGTGCAGGGAGGCCAGCCCCTATGTGACAGTGTAGGGAGGCCAGCCCCTATGTGACAGTGTAGGGAGGCCAGCCCCTATGTGACAGTGTAGGGAGGCCAGCCCCTATGTGACAGTTTAGGGAGGCCAGCCCCTATGTGACAGTGCAGGGAGGCCAGCCCCTATGTGACAGTGTAGGGAGGCCAGCCCCTATGTGACAGTGTAGGGAGGCCAGCCCCTATGTGACAGTGTAGGGAGGCCAGCCCCTATGTGACAGTGTAGGGAGGCCAGCCCCTATGTGACAGTGTAGGGAGGCCAGCCCCTATGTGACAGTGTAGGGAGGCCAGCCCCTATGTGACAGTGTAGGGAGGCCAGCCCCTATGTGACAGTTTAGGGAGGCCAGCCCCTATGTGACAGTGCAGGGAGGCCAGCCCCTATGTGACAGTGTAGGGAGGCCAGCCCCTATGTGACAGTGCAGGAGGCCAGCCCCTATGTGACAGTGTAGGGAGGCCAGCCCCTATGTGACAGTGCAGGGAGGCCAGCCCCTATGTGACAGTGCAGGGAGGCAAGCCCCTATGTGACAGTGTAGGGAGGCCAGCCCCTATGTGACAGTGCAGGGAGGCCAGCCCCTATGTGACAGTGCAGGGAGGCCAGCCCCTATGTGACAGTGCAGGGAGGCCAGCCCCTATGTGACAGTGCAGGGAGGCCAGCCCCTATGTGACAGTGCGGGGAGGCCAGCCCCTATATGACAGTGTAGGGAGGCCAGCCCCTATGTGACAGTGTAGGGAGGCCAGCCCCTATGTGACAGTGCAGGGAGGCCAGCCCCTATGTGACAGTGTAGGGAGGCCAGCCCCTATGTGACAGTGTAGGGAGGCCAGCCCCTATGTGACAGTGCAGGGAGGCCAGCCCCTGTGTGACAGTGCAGGGAGGCCAGCCCCTATGTGACAGTGCAGGGAGGCCAGCCCCTATGTGACAGTGCAGGGAGGCCAGCCCCTATGTGACAGTGCAGGGAGGCCAGCAGTTCGTCACTCCTGGTGGGGGATGCGCACGGTAGGGTGAGCGAGATGGATCACAGTTGGGGTGAGAGGGAGAGGGGAGAGGGGAGAGGGGTTAGGGAGATATATGAGGGAGAGTAGTGAGAGGGAGAGGTGATGGGGAGTGAGGGAGAGTCTTGCCATGGATTTTTGAGTACTGTTACATGGTCGTGTGGCCGACGTGGGTGTCTGGCTGTGTGACCGTAAACATATGACTGAACACATGTTGTCTGAAGCCATCAATATTGTGACTGAAACTGATGGTCGTACATCATTGTGAATCAAGGTGTACCACCCTAAAGTACGACCCCAGGAACCACCCCAGGTACCACCCCCAGGTACGACCCTAGGTACCACCCTCAGGTACGACCCTCAGGTACCACCCTCAGGTACGACCCCAGGTACGATCCCAGGTACCACCCCAGGTACTACCCTCAGGTACGACCCTCAGGTACGACCTCAGGTACCACCCCAGGTACCACCCACAGGTACGATCCCAGGTACCATCCCCAGGTACGACCCCAGGTTCCACCCCAGGTACCACCTTCAGGTACGACCTCAGGTACCACCCCAGGTACGACCCCAGGTATGACCCCAGGTACCATCCCCAGGTACGACCCCAGGTACCATCCCCAGGCACCAGCCCAGGTACCATCCCCTGGTACGCACGTACGACCAATAGGTACGACCCCTACGTACGACCAGCAGGTACGACTTCCAGGCACGACCAGCAGGTACGACTCCAGGCACGACCAGCAGGTACGACCAGCAGGTACGACTTCCAGGTATGACCGCCATATTCACAGACGCAAGTACGTAGCATGAGGAAGATCATCTGGACTTCATGGAAGATGAGGTGATGGATCAGACATGACATATTCCTCCTTAACAACATCTCAGACCATCTGGACACACACCTCATGTCGTCATGACCATCTGGACACACGCCTCATGTCGTCATGACCATCTGGACACACGCCTCATGTCGTCATGACCATCTGGACACACGCCTCATGTCGTCATGACCATCTGGACACACGCCTCATGTCGTCATGACCATCTGGACACACGCCTCATGTCGTCATGACCATCTGGACACACGCCTCATGTCGTCATGACCATCTGGACACACGCCTCATGTCGTCATGACCATCTGGACACACGCCTCATGTCGTCATGACCATCTGGACACACGCCTCATGTCGTCATGACCATCTGGACACACGCCTCATGTCGTCATGACCATCTGGACACACACCACATGTCGTTATGACCATCTAGACACACGCCTCATGTCGTCATGACCATCTGGACACACGCCTCATGTCGTCATGACCATCTGGACACACGCCTCATGTCGTCATGACCATCTGGACACACGCCTCATGTCATGACCATCTGGACACACGCCTCATGTCGTCATGACCATCTGGACACACGCCTCATGTCGTCATGACCATCTGGACACACGCCTCATGTCGTTATGACCATCTGGACACACGCCTCATGTCGTCATGACCATCTGGACACACGCCTCATGTCGTCATGACCATCTGGACACACGCCTCATGTCGTCATGACCATCTGGACACACGCCTCATGTCGTCATGACCATCTGGACACACGCCTCATGTCGTCATGACCATCTGGACACACGCCTCATGTCGTCATGACCATCTGGACACACGCCTCATGTCGTCATGACCATCTAGACACACGCCTCATGTCGTCATGACCATCTGGACACACGCCTCATGTCGTTATGACCATCTGGACACACGCCTCATGTCGTTATGACCACCTGGACACACGCCTCATTTCGTCATGACCATCTGGACACACGCCTCATGTCGTCATGACCATCTGGACACACGCCTCATGTCGTCATGACCATCTGGACACACGCCTCATGTCGTCATGACCATCTGGACACACGCCTCATGTCGTTATGACCATCTGGACACACGCCTCATGTCGTCATGACCATCTGGACACACGCCTCATGTCGTCATGACCATCTGGACACACGCCTCATGTCGTCATGACCATCTAGACACACGCCTCATGTCGTCATGACCATCTGGACACACGCCTCATGTCGTCATGACCATCTGGACACACGCCTCATGTCGTCATGACCATCTGGACACACGCCTCATGTCGTCATGACCATCTGGACACACGCCTCATGTCGTCATGACCATCTGGACACACGCCTCATGTCGTCATGACCATCTGGACACATGCCTTATGTTAAGAACCGTAATCTAGATGAAGGAGACGATATGTTGTGATGGATCGTATGAGGTCAGAGGTCACGCATGTGGTCTTGATTAAACTTTTAGAAATACGCTGATTTTTTTTCTGTATTTTTGTTGAACGAAAAATCCGTTACTGCCAAACTCACATCAGTGAACCAGCCTGGGACTCACATCAGTGAACCAACCTGGGACTCACATCAGTGAACCAAACTGGGACTCACATCAGTGAACCAACCTGGAACTCACATCACTGAACCAACCTGGGACTCACATCAGTGAACCAACCTGGGATTCACATCAGTGAACCAACCTGGGACTCACATCAGTGAACCAGCCTGGGACTCACATCAGTGAACCAACCTGGGACTCACATCAATGAACCAGCCTGGGACTCACATCACTGAACCAACCAGGGACTCACATCAGTGAACCAGCCTGGGACTCACATCAGTGAACCAGCCTGGGACTCACATCAATGAACCAGGCTGGAACTCACATCAGTGAACCAGCCTGGGACTCACATCAGTGAACCAGGCTGGAACTCACATCAGTGAACCAGCCTGGAACTCACATCACTGAACCAACCTGGGCTCACATCACTGAACCAACCTGGGACTCACATCAGTGAACCAGCCTGGGACTCACATCAGTGAATCAGCCTGAGATTCACATCAGTGAACCAGCCTGGAACTCACATCAGTGAACCAGCCTGAGATTCACATCAGTGAACCAGCCTGGGACTCACATCAGTGAACCAGGCTGGAACTCACATCAATGAACCAGCCTGGGACTCACATCAATGAACCAGCCTGGGACTCACATCAGTGAACCAGCCTGGAACTCACATCAGTGAACCAACCAGGGACTCACATCAATGAAGTAGCCTGGGACTCACATCAATGAACCAGCCTGGGACTCACATCAGTGAACCAGCCTGGGGCTCACATCACTAAACCAACCTGGGACTCACATCAGTGAACCAGCCTGGGACTCACATCAGTGAACCAGCCTGGGACTCACATCAGTGAACCAGCCTGGAACTCACATCAGTGAACCAGCCTGGGACTCACATCACTAAACCAACCTGGGACTCACATCACTGAACCAGCCTGGGACTCACATCAGTGAACCAACCTGGGGCTCACATCAGTGAACCAACCTGGGACTCACATCAGTGAACCAACCTGGGGCTCACATCAGTGAACCAACCTGGAACTCACATCAGTGAACCAACCAGGGACTCACATCAATGAAGTAGCCTGGGACTCACATCAATGAACCAGCCTGGGACTCACATCAGTGAACCAGCCTGGGGCTCACATCACTAAACCAACCTGGGACTCACATCAGTGAACCAGCCTGGGACTCACATCAGTGAACCAGCCTGGGACTCACATCAGTGAACCAGCCTGGAACTCACATCAGTGAACTAGCCTGGGACTCACATCACTAAACCAACCTGGGACTCACATCAGTGAACCAACCTGGGACTCACATCAGTGAACCAACCTGGGACTCACATCACTAAACCAACCTGGGACTCACATCAGTGAACCAACCTGGGTCTCACATCAGTGAACCAACCTGGGACTCACATCAGTGAACCAACCTGGGACTCACATCACTGAACCAACCTGGGACTCACATCACTAAACCAACCTGGGACTCACATCAGTGAACCAACCTGGGACTCACATCAGTGAACCAACCTGGGACACACATCACTAAACCAATCTGGGACTCACATCAGTGAACCAACCTGGGACTCACATCAGTGAACCAACCTGGGACTCACATCAGTGAACCAACCTGGGACTCACATCACTAAACCAACCTGGGACTCACATCAGTGAACCAACCTGGGTCTCACATCAGTGAACCAACCTGGGACTCACATCAGTGAACCAACCTGGGACTCACATCACTGAACCAACCTGGGACTCACATCACTAAACCAACCTGGGACTCACATCAGTGAACCAACCTGGGACTCACATCAGTGAACCAACCTGGGACTCACATCACTAAACCAATCTGGGACTCACATCAGTGAACCAACCTGGGACTCACATCAGTGAACCAACCTGGGACTCACATCACTAAACCAACCTGGGACTCACATCAGTGAACCAACCTGGGACTCACATCACTGAACCAACCTGGGACTCACATCACTGAACCAACCTGGGACTCACATCACTAAACCAACCTGGGACTCACATCAGTGAACCAACCTGGGACTCACATCAGTGAACCAACCTGGAAAAAGTTAAATTCAAATAAGGTAAAATATGACAATGATTGATGTGCCTGAATTACGGGGCTGAACTGCAGTGATTCTTGCATTCTGGCTGGTGGTGTTTGTGGAAGCTGACGTGGTCGACCAGACCGACGACCAGACGTATGGTATGTGTCTCCCATGGACGTGATCGACCAGACCGACGACCAGACGTATGGTATGTGACTCCACTGGACGTGGTCGACCAGACCGACGACCAGAGGTATGGTATGTGTTTCCCCTTGACGTGATCGACCAGACCGACGACCAGACGTATGGTATGTGTCTCCACTGGACGTGGTCGACCAGACCGACGACCAGACGTATGGTATGTGACTCCACTGGACGTGGTCGACCAGACCGACGACCAGACGAATGGTATGTGTCTCCCATGGACGTGATCGACCAGACCGACGACCAGACGTATGGTATGTGTCTCCCATGGACGTGGTCGACCAGACCGACGACCAGACGTATGGTATGTGACTCCACTGGACGTGGTCGACCAGACCGACGACCAGAGGTATGGTATGTGTTTCCCCTTGACGTGATCGACCAGACCGACGACCAGACGTATGGTATGTGTCTCCACTGGACGTGGTCGACCAGACCGACGACCAGACGTATGGTATGTGACTCCACTGGACGTGGTCGACCAGACCGACGACCAGACGAATGGTATGTGTCTCCCCTGGACGTGGTCGACCAGACCGACGACCAGACGTATGGTATGTGACTCCACTGGACGTGGTCGACCAGACCGACGACCAGAGGTATGGTATGTGTTTCCCCTTGACGTGATCGACCAGACCGACGACCAGACATATGGTATGTGTCGCTTCTGGACGGGAAGATAATGAAGATAAAAATGATAAAGGTGGAAATCCATTCAAGGCTGTTTGCGCACCAGGGTTGTCTGGGTTCTTAATACAAATGAATTCAAACAGCACCAAACCATTGTGTCCTCTCGAGGCTGTATGTGATGGTAGAAGACATCAGAAACCCACAGATCAGTGTGGTTAAATGTTCAGAGGTTAACATACTTCAGAGTATGTGACTAAGGTGGCGCAAAGACAAAATATTTAACTAGTCTTTTCCTCAACGTATCTATAGTTCAACTTTCAACTACTCTAATTGGTAAGTCATTCCAAACGGTAAGAATCCTGTTCAAGAAAGAGTACTTCACCTCATTCGAGGTATAACGTTTGCCCACAAGTTTGTACACATCACTACGAGAGAAATCAGACGAATCAGATCTTAAGTAATTTGATAAATCAAGATTGTCAAAATCTTTTCTATTCTAAGGTAAATAAATCTAAGTCGCTTAATCTTCCCTCGTAGCATTTGTTTCCCAGTCCGGGAATCAGTTTGGTGGCTCGACACTGCGCGATCTCCACTGTGTCTATGTCTTTATTTAGGTCGGGTTACCAAAACTGAACACAGTATTCAAGATGGGGTCGAACCTGTGATCTGTAAAGAATAAAAGTGTTTTCCCTTGACTTATATTCAATGGCCCTAACTATGAATCCAAAATCTTTTTCTGCGCTTTTCACTGCTTTTGTGCACTGCTCACTTGATTTTAGATCACTAGAGATTGTTACGCCCAATTGTTTTCCTCATTTAGCTTTTGCAGTTCCACACAATTCATAATGTAGCTTGTCTTTTCGTTTTTATTGCCACTGTGTAAAACTTTGCACTTATCAGTGTCAAAATTCATTTGACATTTATGAGCCCAGTTCATCAGTTTCTATGTCAGTTTGAAGCTGTTCAAACTCATTTTTAGAAAGCTTTCCAACTCTGTGTCATCACATAATTTTGATATCCAGCAATGCAGCCCATTATTGATACAAGGAAGAGAGCCGGTCCCAACACTGATCCCTGTGGCACTCCATTTGTTACGTCCAACCATTCTAGGCTCGACCATTATTCACAATTATCTGTTTACGACCAGTCAACCAATTTCTTATCCAGTGAAGTATAACTCCATCAGTTCCATGTGATTTGCATCATGCTAGTAATCTTTGATGCGGAACCTAATTGAATACGTATTGAAATCTTGATGGATGACATCAACTGCTTTACTTTCATCATGCTTGTTGTTTATGTTATAAAAAAAATCCAGTAGATTTGTCAGACTTGAGCGATATTGTTGATAGCCTTGTTGAGACTCACTTAAGTGATGGTCTTGTAAATGGGTTACAATTCTGTCTCGTGTGATGGTTTTTCAGAAGTTTTCCAATCATAGACGTTAAGCTAATAATTGCCCAGTAGGGATTTGTTACCTTTTTTGAGTATCGTTGTTACACTTGCAAACTTTCCCTTACTTAGAACTTCTCCTGTAGCAAGTGACTATTGAAAAGGGCAGTCAAGGGTTTAACTATCCCATATTTCGTCTCATCATTCCTGGATAAATTCATCAGGACCTGCCGTTTTGTTTACTTATATTCCGTTTATTGCTGTAAGTTCTTCATCTTTTATGTCAATTTGTTGAAGAACGTTCCCCTATCATATAAGTGAAACTGGACTTAAGACATGAGTTGCGTCTTTGATCGTAAATACAGATGCAAAAACGCAATTTAAGATTTCTGTCATGACTTCGTTTTCTTGAACCAAATCACAGTTTTCCGTAATTTATCGACCTGTTGACTGGGTGATGACTCTCTTGCCCCGAATATAACTGTAAACTCATTAAGGCTTAATTTGCTAATTTTAACAAAATACAGTTCAGATTAACGTTTACTTTGTTGTATAACTCTTACTTTCTCTACGCAAATTCACATCACTTAACCATGTTGGTTATTGGTTTTTATGAACTACTTTATTAAAGTATTGGAACTTTTGTATTGGACCGTCCAGCATCTCGGCTTCCTTGTATATACAGACCATGTACTGTGCATCTGTACGTGTGATCCTCACCTGCTTTAAAGGTTTTACTGACGCTTTTCGGACCTAGGGAAGGGATGGGACAGCCACTGAAGCATATATTCAAAATCAGAAAAATATCGTAAGGAAATCGCAGAAGAAGCCTTCAAGCAGGCAGACGGTACGAAATTCAGACAGCAAAATGGACAGAACCAGACAGTATGTGGAGACAGTGAGACATACAGATGTCAACATTGAGACATACAGGTGTCAAGATATAGACAGAAGATCTGACCAAGTCAACAAACACGAAGATTTACCTGACGTCTCCCAGAGCCTACTGATCACGTCATCATGATGATGTGTTCACGTCATCATGATGATGTGGTTACGTCATGATAATGTGTTCACGTCATGGTGATGTGGGTACTTCATGATGATGTGGTCACGTCATGATGATGTGGTTACGTCATCATGATGTGGTTACGTCATGATGATGTGGTTACGTCATGATAATGATGATGACTAAGGCTTAATGATGAAGGATCATCATCACAGGTCAAGTTTAGACCAATCTTACGTCGATCAAATCATTGTCATTTCCCCCAGTGTGACGTACAGTAATATGAAACATAAGAGGACGAAAATGGAGTGTGGGGTCCAGCTGTGCTGGTGAGTGACTCCACTGTCGACATATTGTCCAATACATTCTGGGAAAGTGACCGATCATATGTATCCATCAATACTGCTGGTGAACAACAATTTATGATTCACGTCAACATCTTCGTCATGAGAAGAATGAGGGAGCGACCATGATGTGGTCAGGTCAGCGACCATGATGTGGTCAGGTCAGCGGCCATGATGTGGTCAGGTCAGCGACCATGATGTGGTCAGGTCAGCCATGGGAAGGTGTGGGACGTGAGTGTGTCATGATGAGTGAAGTGGAAACCTTAGACCAGCGGGAGGGAAATACAGCGCAGGGGGAGGAGGCCAGCCTGGGTCTGCCAGGCGATCTGGAGACCATGACCAGGAGACCATGACCAGGAGACCATGACCAGGATACCATGACCAGGAGACGACGACCAGGAGATCATGACCAGGAGACCATGACCAGGATACCATGACCAGGAGACCATGACCAGGACACCATGACCAGGAGACCATGACCAGGAGATCATGACCAGGAGACGACGACCAGGAGACCATGACCAGGAAACCATGACCAGGAGACCATGACCAGGAAACGACGACCAGGAGACCATGACCAGGAGACTATGACCAGGAGACCATGACCAGGAAACGACGACCAGGAGACCATGACCAGGAGACCATGACCAGGAGACCATGACCAGGAAACGACGAACAGGAGACCATGACCAGGAGACCATGACCAGGAGACCATGACCAGGAAACGACGACCAGGAGACCATGACCAGGAGACTATGACCAGGAGACCATGACCAGGAAACGACGACCAGGAGACCATGACCAGGAGACCATGACCAGGAGACCATGACCAGGAAACGACGAACAGGAGACCATGACCAGAAGACCATGATCACGTGAACTGGGAGTTAGGCAAGAGAAGTGTACGGAGGGACGTGAGGAAGTGTACGGAGGGACGTGAGGAAGTGTACGGAGGGACGTGAGGAAGTGTACAGAAGGGCGTGAGGAAGTGTACGGAAGGGCGTGAGGAAGTGTACGGAGGGACGTGAGGAAGTGTACGGAGGGACGTGAGGAAGTGTACGGAGGGACGTGAGGAAGTGTACGGAAGGGCGTGAGGAAGTGTACGGAGGGACGTGAGGAAGTGTACGGAGGGACGTGAGGAAGTGTACGGAAGGGCGTGAGGAAGTGTACGGAGGGACGTGAGGAAATGTACGGAGGGACGTGAGGAAATGTACGGAGGGACGTGAGGAAGTGTACGGAGGGACGTGAGGAAGTGTACGGAGGGACGTGAGGAAGTGTACGGAGGGACGTGAGGAAGTGTACGGAGGGACGTGAGGAAGTGTACGGAGGGACGTGAGGAAGTGTACGGAGGAACGTGAGGAAGTGTACGGAGGGACGTGAGGAAGTGTACGGAGGGACGTGAGGAAGTGTACGGAGGGACGTGAGGAAGTGTACGGAGGGACGTGAGGAAGCATTTGTTCCAACGTTGTGGACACATGGAAGAAGCCAAGTGAAGAGTGTGGCCAACATGTGAAGACCCAACATAACGTATGAGGGAATTATGAGGGTAAAGTGAGGGGAAGTACCAGCAGCCAGGGGTTCCCCTCACCCACGCACCATACGCACCATTAGGTAATGACACACAAGGAAGACGAGAGAAAGTAAAGTGAGGGAGACTACTTAACCTCAGGTGAAGTACAGAGGCGAAGAAGGTAAGTGGCGAAGATGGTGGAATGATGGATGTTGTAGGGTAGGATGAGGGCAAGTGGATGTTGCTGGATGAGGGATGTTGCTGGATGACAAACAGATGCAAGTGTTGGATGGAGAAGCCACATCTAGATGACATTGGATGAATGATTATGAGAAAGTATGTGAGTTGAACTGTTGGCTGATTAAGAAGCTAAATATAGCGAACACTGAGGAACGTGTGGAACACTGGGAACACTGAGGAACGTGTGGAACATTGGGAACACTGAGGAATGTGTGGAACATTGGGAACACTGAGGAACGTGTGGAACACTGAGGAACGTGTGGAACACTGGGAACACTGAGGAATGTGGGAACACTGAGGAACGTGTGGAACACTGGGAACACTGAGGAATGTGTGGAACATTGGGAACACTGAGGAATGTGTGGAACACTGAGGAATGTGTGGAACATTGGGAACACTGAGGAACGTGTGGAACACTGAGGAATGTGTGGAACATTGGGAACACTGAGGAACGTGTGGAACACTGAGGAATGTGTGGAACATTGGGAACACTGAGGAACGTGTGGAACACTGAGGAATGTGTGGAACATTGGGAACACTGAGGAACGTGTGGAACACTGAGGAATGTGTGGAACATTGGGAACACTGAGGAATGTGTGGAACATTGGGAACACTGAGGAACGTGTGGAACACTGAGGAATGTGTGGAACATTGGGAACACTGAGGAATGTGTGGAACATTGGGAACACTGAGGAACGTGTGGAACACTGGGAACACTGAGGAATGTGTGGAACATTAGGAACACTGAGGAACGTGTGGAACACTGAGGAGTGTGTGGCAAGAGAGGTCACTTTGTAGGTGGGCGAAGATGGGAATGTTGGATGTGCTGTGGTCCTAACCATGTTGTATGGATGAGAGGCGTGGGCTTTAGATGAAGACGAACGAAAGTGGATGAATGAGTTGGAGGTCAATGTATGGTGTGGAAAGAGCCGACCGAGTAAGAAATTATAGGGCACGAGAAAGGTGTAATAGTGAGGAGAGTATGAGTGTGAGAGCAGAGAGGGTGTGCTGTTATGATGTGGTCACATGGAGAGGATGAGTGAGGAGAGGTTGACAAAGAGGATGAGTGAGGAGAGGTTGACAAAGAGGGTGAGTGAGGAGAGGTTGACAAAGAGGATATATGTATCCGAGGTGGAGGGAACGAGGAGAAGTGGAACCCCAAATCGGAGATGAAAGGATGGAGTGAATAAAGTTTAGAGGGCTCGGGGCCTGGACATGCAGTAAGATGAAAAGATGAAAGGCGTGCATTGGATAGAGTGAATTGGAGAGGTGTGGTATATAGGGGGCGAACTCCTGTCAGTGGCCTGAACTAGGGAGTAAGAAGCGGTCGACAGAAACCCCAGGAAGGTCAGTGGATGGGAAGGTGAGGTTTCAGTCCTTCATTCATGACAGCAGAGAATGAATGAACGTGAATGAATGAGGCATTTTCTTCATCCGTTCCTAACACTACCTCGTTACCGCGGGAAACGGCGACACATGCATTGATGCTCGGAATAGAGCAGAAGTAATCAGATGTCCCGGAAATGAAGTCCTCCTATTGGTCAAGCCGCCTGCCAGCCCCCCCCCCCCCCCCACTATTAACGATGTGGATCCTCCAGCAGTGTGTGTGTGTGTGTGTGTGTGTGTGTGTGTGTGTGTGTGTGTGTGTGTGTGTGTGTGTTGACTTCTCCCAAGCCTTGTCAGTGATTGTTTACCTGCCTCTCCAGTACCTACCTGACCCAACTTCACATGCTGGCCTGCCTGGGCTGTCATGATGTCCTACCTCGTCTCATACTCCCCACCACACATCACCAACACTGCTCCAGGTCAGGTGTCACCACACATCACCAACACTGCTCCAGGTCAGGTGTCACCACACATCACCAACACTGCTCCAGGTCAGGTGTCACCACACATCACCAACACTGCTCCAGGTCAGGTGTCACCACACATCACCAACACTGCTCCAGGTCAGGTGTCACCACACACCACCAACACTGCTCCAGGTCAGGTGTCACCACACATCACCAACACTGCTCCAGGTCAGGTGTCACCACACATCACCAACACTGCTCCAGGTCAGGTGTCACCACACATCACCAACACTGCTCCAGGTCAGGTGTCACCACACATCACCAACACTGCTCCAGGTCAGGTGTCACCACACATCACCAACACTGCTCCAGGTCAGGTGTCACCACACACCACCAACACTGCTCCAGGTCAGGTGTCACCACACATCACCAACACTGCTCCAGGTCAGGTGTCACCACACATCACCAACACTGCTCCAGGTCAGGTGTCACCACACATCACCAACACTGCTCCAGGTCAGGTGTCACCACACATCACCAACACTGCTCCAGGTCAGGTGTCACCACACATCACCAACACTGCTCCAGGTGTTGGAGGAACACATGATAGACGTAACTTTGTCCAAACTTGATCAATATTTTCATGAATCTCATTTCAGTTTTCACCATTATTATGATAATGTGACGTTGGTTCACATCATTTCAGTTTTCACCATTATTATGATAATGTGACGTTGGTTCACATCATTTCAGTTTTCACCATTATTATGATTATGTGACGTTGGTTCAGTATCCTGGTCCACAACCATTTATCTGGTTATATAAACAAATAAGAATGAGGAAGCGCCAGTGTGGCTGCCAGGATGGTGTCTACATTTCCTGCAGCGAGAGAGCACACTTGGCTGTTACAGGTCAGTGACTGTAATGGTCGTGGGTCAGGTCAACCAGTCTACTAATTGGTCTGTAAACAACAAAAACAATAACATCTGGTCGTTACCAGTCAGTGTGTGTGTCCTGGAGAACTACTCAGTCAGTGTGTGTGTGTCCTGGAGAACTACTCAGTCAGTGTGTGTGTCCTGGAGAACTACTCAGTCAGTGTGTGTGTCCTGGAGAACTACTCAGTCAGTGTGTGTGTCCTGGAGAACTACTCAGTCAGTGTGTGTGTCCTGGAGAACTACTCAGTCAGTGTATGTGTCCTGGAGAACTACTCAGTCAGTGTGTGTGTCCTGGAGAACTATTCAGTCAGTGTGTGTGTCCTGGAGAACTACTCAGTCAGTGTGTGTGTGTCCTGGAGAGCTACTCAGTCAGTGTGTGTGTGTCCTGGAGAACTACTCAGTCAGCGTGTATGTCCTGGAGAACTACTCAGTCAGTGTGTGTGTCCTGGAGAACTACTCAGTCAGTGTGTGTGTCCTGGAGAGCTACTCAGTCAGTGTGTGTGTCCTGGAGAACTACTCAGTCAGTGTGTGTGTCCTGGAGAGCTACTCAGTCAGTGTGTGTGTCCTGGAGAGCTACTCAGTCAGTGTGTGTGTCCTGGAGAACTACTCAGTCAGTGTGTGTGTCCTGGAGAGCTACTCAGTCAGTGTGTGTGTCCTGGAGAACTACTCAGTCAGTGTGTGTGTCCTGGAGAGCTACTCAGTCAGTGTGTGTGTCCTGGAGAACTACTCAGTCAGTGTGTGTGTCCTGGAGAACTACTCAGTCAGTGTGTGTGTCCTGGAGAGCTACTCAGTCAGTGTGTGTGTCCTGGAGAACTACTCAGTCAGTGTGTGTGTCCTGGAGAACTACTCAGTCAGTGTGTGTGTGTCCTGGAGAACAACTCAGTCAGTGTGTGTGTGTCCTGGAGAACTACTCAGTCAGTGTGTGTGTCCTGGAGAACTCCTCAGTCAGTGTGTGTGTGTCCTGGAGAGCTACTCAGTCAGTGTGTTTGTCCTGGAGAACTACTCAGTCAGTGTGTGTGTCCTGGAGAGCTACTCAGTCATTGTGTGTCCTGGAGAACTACTCAGTCAGTGTGTGTGTCCTGGAGAGCTACTCAGTCAGTGTGTGTGTGTGTCCTGGAGAACTACTCAGTCAGTGTATGTGTCCTGGAGAGCTACTCAGTCAGTGTGTGTGTCCTGGAGAGCTACTCAGTCAGTGTGTGTCCTGGAGAGCTACTCAGGCAGTGTGTGTGTCCTGGAGAGCTACTCAGGCAGTGTGTGTGTCCTGGAGAGCTACTCAGTCAGTGTGTGTGTCCTGGAGAGCTACTCAGTCAGTGTGTGTGTCCTGGAGAGCTACTCAGTCAGTGTGTGTGTCCTGGAGAGCTACTCAGTCAGTGTGTGTGTCCTGGAGAACTACTCAGTCAGTGTGTGTGTCCTGGAGAACTACTCAGTCAGTGTGTGTGTCCTGGAGAGCTACTCAGTCAGTGTGTGTGTCCTGGAGAACTACTCAGTCAGTGTGTGTGTCCTGGAGAACTACTCAGTCAGTGTGTGTGTGTGTCCTGGAGAGCTACTCAGTCAGTGTGTTTGTCCTGGAGAACTACTCAGTCAGTGTGTGTGTCCTGGAGAGCTACTCAGTCAGTGTGTGTGTCCTGGAGAGCTACTCAGTCAGTGTGTGTGTGTGTCCTGGAGAGCTACTCAGTCAGTGTGTGTGTCCTGGAGAACTACTCAGTCAGTGTGTGTGTCCTGGAGAGCTACTCAGTCAGTGTGTGTGTCCTGGAGAGCTACTCAGTCAGTGTGTGTGTCCTGGAGAACTACTCAGTCAGTGTGTGTGTCCTGGAGAACTACTCAGTCAGTGTGTGTGTGTGTCCTGGAGAGCTACTCAGTCAGTGTGTGTGTCCTGGAGAACTACTCAGTCAGTGTGTGTGTCCTGGAGAGCTACTCAGTCAGTGTGTGTGTCCTGGAGAGCTACTCAGTCGGTGTGTGTGTCCTGGAGAGCTACTCAGTCAGTGTGTGTGTCCTGGAGAGCTACTCAGTCAGTGTGTGTGTGTGTCCTGGAGAGCTACTCAGTCAGTGTGTGTGTCCTGGAGAACTATTCAGTCAGTGTGTGTGTCCTGGAGAACTACTCAGTCAGTGTGTGTGTCCTGGAGAGCTACTCAATCAGTGTGTGTGTCCTGGAGAGCTACTCAGTCAGTGTGTGTGTCCTGGAGAGCTACTCAGTCAGTGTGTGTGTCCTGGAGAGCTACTCAGTCAGTGTGTGTGTGTGTCCTGGAGAACTACTCAGTCAGTGTGTGTGTCCTGGAGAACTACTCAGTCAGTGTGTGTGTCCTGGAGAACTACTCAGTCAGTGTGTGTGTCCTGGAGAACTACTCAGTCAGTGTGTGTGTCCTGGAGAGCTACTCAGTCAGTGTGTGTGTGTCCTGGAGAGGTACTCAGTCAGTGTGTGTGTCCTGGAGAACTACTCAGTCAGTGTGTGTGTGTCCTGGAAAACTACTCAGTCAGTGTGTGTGTCCTGGAGAACTACTCAGTCAGTGTGTGTGTGTCCTGGAGAACTACTCAGTCAGTGTGTGTGTGTGTCCCGGAGAGCTACTCAGTCAGTGTGTGTGTGTCCTGGAGAGCTACTCAGTCAGTGTGTGTGTGTCCTGGAGAGGTACTCAGTCAGTGTGTGTGTCCTGGAGATCTCCTCAGTCAGTGTGTGTGTGTCCTGGAGAGCTACTCAGTCAGTGTGTGTGTGTGTCCTGGAGAGGTACTCAGTCAGTGTGTGTGTCCTGGAGAACCCCTCAGTCAGTGTGTGTGTGTCCTGGAGAGCTACTCAGTCAGTGTGTGTGTGTCCTGGAGAGGTACTCAGTCAGTGTGTGTGTCCTGGAGAACTCCTCAGTCAGTGTGTGTGTGTGTCCTGGAGAGCTACTCAGTCAGTGTGTGTGTGTCCTGGAGAGGTACTCAGTCAGTGTGTGTGTCCTGGAGAACTCCTCAGTCAGTGTGTGTGTGTGTCCTGGAGAGCTACTCAGTCAGTGTGTGTGTGTCCTGGAGAGGTACTCAGTCAGTGTGTGTGTCCTGGAGAACTCCTCAGTCAGCGTGTGTGTGTCCTGGAGAGGTACTCAGTCAGTGTGTGTGTCCTGGAGAACTCCTCAGTCAGTGTGTGTGTGTCCTGGAGAGCTACTCAGTCAGTGTGTGTGTGTCCTGGAGAACTACTCAGTCAGTGTGTGTGTGTCCTGGAGAGCTACTCAGTCAGTGTGTGTGTGTCCTGGGGAGGTACTCAGTCAGTGTGTGTGTCCTGGAGAACTACTCAGTCAGTGTGTGTGTGTCCTGGAGAACTACTCAGTCAGTGTGTGTGTGTCCTGGAGAGCTACTCAGTCAGTGTGTGTGTGTCCTGGAGAGGTAGCTTGTGCCTGGTGTTTGCATGACGTGCTGGGCGAGACGCATCATACTTCAGTGTAACAGTTTACACAGGTGACGAACAGCTTGTACCACCTGTTGTTACTGTACCTCCTCCAGCACCTCACCCTCGCCTGACCACCTCCTTCTGACAACCCGTGGTACGTTATGGTACGCCAGAACCGTCCAGATGGTACGCCAGAACCGTCCAGATGGTACGCCAGAACCGTCCAGATGGTACACGTACCACCATGGTACGCCAGACCATCCAGATGGTACACGTACCATCATGGTACGCCAGACCATCCAGATGGTACACGTACCATCATGGTACACCAGACCATCCAGATGGTACACGTACCATCATGGTACGCCAGACCATCCAGATGGTACACGTACCACCATGGTACACCAGACCATCCAGATGGTACACGTACCATCATGGTACGCCATACCGTCCAGATGGTACACGTACCATTATGGTACGCCAGAAACGTCCAGATGGTACACGTACCATCATGGTACGCCAGAACCGTCCAGATGGTACACGTACCATCATGGTACGCCATACCGTCCAGATGGTACACGTACCATTATGGTACGCCAGAAACGTCCAGATGGTACACGAACCATCATGGTACACCAGAACCGTCCAGATGGTACACGAACCATCATGGTACACCAGACCGTCCAGATGGTACACGTACCATCATGGTACACCAGAACCGTCCAGATGGTACACGTACCATCATGGTACACCAGAACCGTCCAGATGGTACACGTACCATCATGGTACACCAGAACCGTCCAGATGGTACACGTACCATCATGGTACACCAGAACCGTCCAGATGGTACACGTACCATCATGGTACACCAGAACCGTCCAGATGGTACACGTACCATCATGGTACGCCAGAAACGTCCAGATGGTACACGTACCATCATGGTACGCCAGAAACGTCCAGATGGTACACGTACCATCATGGTACACCATACCGTCCAGATGGTACACGAACCATCATGGTACACCAGACCGTCCAGATGGTACACGAACCATCATGGTACGCCAGAACCGTCCAGATGGTACACGAACCATCATGGTACGCCAGAAACGTCCAGATGGTACACGTACCATCATGGTACGCCAGAAACGTCCAGATGGTACACGTACCATCATGGTACACCATACCGTCCAGATGGTACACGAACCATCATGGTACACCAGACCGTCCAGATGGTACACGAACCATCATGGTACGCCAGAACCGTCCAGATGGTACACGTACCATCATGGTACGCCAGAACCGTCCAGATGGTACACGTACCATCATGGGACGCCATACCGTCCAGATGGTACACGTACCATTATGGTACACCAGAACCGTCCAGATGGTACACGTACCATTATGGTACACCAGACCGTCCAGATGGTACACGAACCATCATGGTACACCAGAACCGTCCAGATGGTACACGTACCATTATGGTACACCAGACCGTCCAGATGGTACACGTACCATCATGGTACACCAGACCGTCCAGATGGTACACGTACCATCATGGTACGCCAGACCGTCCAGATGGTACACGGTGCATTGTGTTGGAAGTTGTAGTCAAGATATAAAGGTTTTTGAACACAATTTAAAGTTATCATGAATATTACAGTTTCAGTATAAAGTACACGTAGTAAGTACTGCTATAAAAGTGGAGTATAGTGAAGATGAAAACATCTTATGACGTTAAAATGCAGAATGGTTTATGACAGGTAGTTTACTTACACTGTCAACAACAACATCTAGCTGACAGAAGAATCTAAAAGCTGTTCTCAGGCCACCAGTTTCTTTTTTCTCTTCCAAACCAGACAGGTTTGTAGCCTTCCCTCAGCTCAGCTCTCACATGAGTCAGGTTCCCTCCTGGTCGCTCCCTCCCTCTCCTCCCTCCCTCCATGTGTTCGTGTGTGGCGACCAGACCTGAGGGTCACATCAGCTTCGCTCGGTTATGAAGAACTTACGAAGCATTTCCTAACCCAGACACTTGTGTGTCATCATCATATTCGCCAACACACAGTTGACGGCCTTCCCAACTCTCCTGATGTGAGACTCTGGCCACAAAGTAGATGTCTACTGGTCGACATTACTCACACAGGCTGGCGACCACAGCCTGGGGTCAACACATCAGGTACGAACGATTAATGTTCGTCCAAGGGATCACACAACACAGTGTTCTCTGTCATCTGTGTTCCCCGTTTTCTTACTCTAAAATTCCTCATCGCTGTCGGTTATATATATATATATATATATATATATATATATATATATATATATATATATATATATATATATATATATATATATATATATATATATATATATATATATATATATATATATATATATATATATATATATATATATATATATATATATATATTCCTATGAGTCCACGGGGAAATTAAACACGAAAAATTCCCAAGTGTACTTTCGTGTAATAATCACATCATCAGGGGAGACACAAGAGAGAAATATAACAGTCAGTTGATACACATCGAAGAGACGAAGCTAGGACGCCATTTGGTAAACATGTGATTGTCCAAAACATACAACGAGCGTTCATAAACTTATCATTTTACAAATCTTATCAACAATAAAATTATCTAATTTGTATAGACCATCACTAATATTAAGATTATAATTCTTTGTGTATTTAATAATAGAAGATTCAATGATATTTCTCTTGGTAATAGAGTTAGAGTTAATAACTGAGATATCGTTACTCCAGTCAATACAATGATCATAGTTTTTAACATGATTAAACAAGGCATTTGATTCTTGTCCCGTTCTTATATCACATTTATGTTGCTTAAGTCTAACAGAAAGATCCTTACCAGTCTGACCAACATAAAATTTATCACAGTTTCCACAAGGCACTTTATAGATGCATCCAAGAGAATTTTCTGGTGAATTCCTGATTAAGATTTTCTTTATAGTATTATTGTTGCTAAAGCCAGCATTTACATTAAAGGATTTAAGCAACATGGGAAGCAAAGTGAAATTATTATCAAAAGGGAGAACTAAAAGATTCTTTGTGTCAATGGGAGATTTTGGCTCAACTCTATAAAATGATTTCTTTGCTAACTTAAGGGATTTATCAATGAAAGATCTAGGGTACTTTAACTTAGATCCAATAGAATATATCTTCTTAAACTCATCATCAATAAACTCTGGACTGCAAATACGTAATGCCCTAAGGAACATAGATTAAAATGCTGATAATTTTACTCTGTCATGTTGAGCTGAGTAATAATGGATATATGAGCATACATTGGTAGGTTTTCTGTATGTGCTAAACTTAAACTTGTTTCCTTGTCTATAGATCATGCAATCTAAAAATGGTAACATACCATTATTTTCATTTTCCATCAAATTTACCCTTCGTCTCACGTTGCTCCAACGTGAGACGAAGAGTGTTCGAGTACATTGTATTCGAATAGTTATTTCCTATTTGCCAGGCCCATAGCCTAGCGGTTAGCATTCCCACCTCTTGCACAGGGGTCCCGGGTTTGATCCTGGCTGTTGGAGGTTTGTATGTTCTATGAAGGTGCGCGTTTCCATGCACTTTGGTCGTGTATATATATACATACCATTTTGCATCATTATCCAAGATGGTGTGATGAATGTGTATCACCCTCCCACTGTTTTCTGCTTTGTCATCATCACTCCTTGGTCTTGCTGACTAACATATAGACACTTGCCATCTTGATATACATCACACTGTAGTACAGGTATATATACATCATACTGTAGTACATGTATGTATACATCATACTGTAGTACATGTATGTATACATCAGACTGTACTGCATGTAGATATACATACATCATACTGTAGTACATGTATGTATACATCAGACTGTAGTACATGTATGTATACATCATACTGTAGTACATGTATGTATACATCATACTGTAGTACATGTATGTATACATCAGACTGTAGTACATGTAGATATACATCACACTGTAGTACATGTAGATATGCATCACACTGTAGTACATGTAGATATACATCACACTGTAGTACATGTAGATATGCATCACACTGCAGTACATATAGATATACATCATACTGTAGTACATGTAGATATACATCACACTGTAGTACATGTAGATATACATCACACTGCAGTACATGTAGATGTACATCACACTGTAGTACATGTAGATATGCATCACACTGCAGTACATGTAGATATACATCATACTGTAGTACATGTAGATATACATCACACTGTAGTGCTTATTTATTTTTATTTTGCTTTGTCGCTGTCTCCCGCGTTTGCGAGGTAGCGCAAGGAAACAGACGAAAGAAATGGCCCAACCCACCCCCATACACATGTATATACATACACGTCCACACACGCAAATATACATACCTATACATCTCAATGTACACATATATATATACACACACAGACACATACATATATACCCATGCACACAATTCACAATGTCTGCCTTTATTCATTCCCATCGCCACCTCGCCACACATGGAATACCATCCCCCTCCCCCTCATGTGTGCGAGGTAGCGCTAGGAAAAGACAACAAAGGCCCCATTCGTTCACACTCAGTCTCTAGCTGTCATGCAATAATGCCCGAAACCACAGCTCCCTTTCCACATCCAGGCCCCACACAACTTTCCATGGTTTACCCCAGACGCTTCACATGCCCTCATTCAATCCACTGACAGCACTCAACCGCGGTATACCAAATCGATCCAATTCACTCTATTCCTTGCACGCCTTACACCCTCCTGCATGTTCAGGCCCCGATCACTCAAAATCTTTTTCACTCCATCTTTCCACCTCCAATTTGGTCTCCCACTTCTCCTCGTTCCCTCCACCTCCGACACATAAATCCTGTTGGTCAATCTTTCCTCACTCATTCTCTTCATGTGCCCAAACCATTTCAAAACACCCTCTTCTGCTCTCTCAACCATGCTCTTTTTATTTCCACACATCTCTCTTACCCTTACATTACTTACTCGATCAAACCACCTCACACCACACATTGTCCTCAAACATCTCATTTCCAGCACATCCACCCTCCTGCGCACAACTCTATCCATAGCCCACGCCTCGCAACCATACAACATTGTTGGAAACACTATTCCTTCAAACATACCCATTTTTGCTTTCCGAGATAATGTTCTCGACTTCCACACATTCTTCAACGCTCCCAGAATTTTCGCCCCCTCCCCCACCCTATGATTCACTTCCGCTTCCATGGTTCCATCCGCTGCCAGATCCACTCCCAGATATCTAAAACACTTTACGTCCTCCAGTTTTTCTCCATTCAAACTTACCTCCCAGTTGACTTGACCCTCAACCCTACTGTACCTAATAACCTTGCTCTTATTCACATTTACTCTTAACTTTCTTCTTTCACATACTTTACCAAACTCAGTCACCAGCTTCTGCAGTTTCTCACATGAATCAGCCACCAGCGCTGTATCATCAGCGAACAACAACTGACTCACTTACCAAGCTCTCTCATCCCCAACAGACTTCATACTTGCCCCTCTTTCCAAAACTCTGTAGTACATGTAGATATACATCACACTGTAGTACATGTAGATATACATCACACTGTAGTACATGTATGTATACATCATACTGTAGTACATGTAGATATACATCACACTGTAGTACATGTAGATATACATCACACTATAGTACATGTAGATATACATCACACTGCAGTACATGTAGATATACATCATACTTTAGTACATGTAGATATACATCATACTGTGGTACATGTAGATATACATCCGTTGTAGCGTCAATAATCTTCCTCACTCTCCAGCCCTTGTAACATCAGTAATCTTCCTCACTCTCCAGCCCTTGTAACATCAGTAATCTTCCTCACTCTCCAGCCCTTGTAACATCATAGTCATCTGTGCCATACAACAAAACTTGATGTTTTTCTCCAATGTTCCACTTGTGATGCATAGAAATAAACCTTACCATAAAATGCAGTTGACTAAGTTTGGGTTTGACTGCGTGCGAGCAGTGTGGGGATCTTCACTATTCCCCTGACACATGTCAGTCTTTCTCTTCTTCTTTACAAATATTGCTCCACCTAACCTAACCTGACTGGGTCCATCACCAGACTCTCCCTCAACATTACACTGTATGATCACCTCAACATTACACTGTATGATCACCTCAACATTACACTGTATGATCACCTCAGCATTACACTGTATGATCACCTCAACATTACACTGTATGATCACCTCAACATTACACTGTATGATCACCTCAACATTACACTGTATGATCACCTCAACATTACACTGTATGATCACCTCAACATTACACTGTACGATCACCTCAACATTACACTGTATGATCACCTCAACATTACACTGTATGATCACCTCAACATTACACTGTATGATCACCTCAACATTACACTGTACGATCACCTCAACATTACACTGTATGATCACCTCAACATTATCATTTATTTTTCTTAATGATCGTATGTTCGTCATACTCACGTTGGCTCCTACACCTCACCCACACCTCCCCTCTACACCTCACCCACACCTCCCCTCTACACCTCACCCACACCTCCCCTCTACACCTCACCCACACCTCCCCTCTACACCTCACCCACACCTCCCCTCTACACCTCACCCACACCTCCCCTCTACACCTCACTACACCAAGCTGCTGTGGTCATCTTATCCTGTCAAGATGTAAACTACTTATTTTTTCGTCAGACTGGAGATTAAATCTGCTTCCTTCAAAACGATTGTCCGTATATATATATATATATATATATATATATATATATATATATATATATATATATATATATATATATATATATATATATATATATATCTTTTTCTTTCTTTCAAACTATTTGCCATTTCCCGCGTTAGCGAGGTAGCGTTAAGAACAGAGAACTGGACCTTTGAGAGAATATCCTCACCTGGCCCCCTTCTCTATTCCTTCTTTTGGAAAACTAAAAAAAAATAATGAGAGGGGAGGATTTCCAGCCCCCCGCTCCCTCCCCTTTTAGTCGCCTTCTACGACACGCAGGGAATACGTGGGAAGTATTCTTTCTCCCCCATCCCCAGGGATAATATATATATATATATATATATATATATATATATATATATATATATATATGTTATATTTGATCACCATTTCCTGCGTCAGCGAGGAAGATCCAGCAAACAGACGAAGAATGGCCCATCCACTCATATATGCATACATATACATATCAAAATATGCACATATACATACATATACATACATATCCACAGACCTACATATATATGCACATGTATATATTCATACTTGCTTTCCTTCATCCATTCTTGTCGCTGCCCTGCCCCAGAGGAAAGAGCATCGCTACCCCACACTTCAGTGATGTAGCGCCAGGAAATCAGACAACAAAGGCCACATTCGTTCACACTCAGTCTCTAGCTGTCATGTATAATGCACCGAAACCACAGCTCCCTATCCACATCCAGGCCCCACAAAACTTTCCATGGTTTACCCCAGAAGCTTCACATGCCCTGGTTTAATCCAATGACAGCACGTCGACTCCGGTATACCACTTCGTTCCAGTGCACTCTATTCCTTGAACACCTCTCACCTTCCTGTATGTTCAGGCCCCGATAGCTCAAAATCTTTAGCACTCCATCTTTCCACCTCCAGTTTGGTCTCCCACTTCTCGCTCCCTCCACCTCTGACACATATATCATCTTTGTCAATCTTTCCTCACTCATTCTCTCCATGTGACCAAACCATTTCAAAACACCCTCTTCTGCTCTCTCTCACCCACACCCTTTTCATTACCAAACATCTCTCTTACCTTTTCATTACTTACTCGATCAAACCACCTCACACCACATATTGTCCTCAAACATATCATTTCCAACACATCCACCCTCCTCTGCACAACTCTATATATAGTCCATGCCTCGCAACCATATAACCTTGTTGGAACCACAAATCCTTCAAACATGCCCATTTTTGCTTTCCTGAATAATGTTCACGTCTTTCATAGATTTTTCAGCGCTCCCAGAACTTTCTCCCCCTCCCCAACCCTGTGACTCACTTGTGCTTCCATGGTTCCATCTGCTGCCAAATCCAATCCAAGATATCTAAAACACTTTACTTCAGTTTTTCTCCATTCAAACTTACCTCCCAATTGACTTGTCACTCAACCCTACTGCAACAAATAACCTTGCTCTTATTCACATTTACTCTCAGCTTTCTTCTTTCACACACTTTACTAAATACAGTCACCATCTTCTGCAGTTTCTCACCCGAATCAGCCACCAGAGCTGTATCATCATCGAACAACAACTGACTCAATTCCCAAGCTCTCTCTCATCCACAACAGACTGCATACTTGCTCCTCTTTCCAAAACTCTTGCATTCACCTCCCTAACAACCCCATCCATAAACAAATTAAACAACCATGGAGACATCACACACCCCTGCCGCAAACCTACATTCACTGAGAACCAATCACTTTCCTCTCTTCCTACACGTACACATGCCTTACATCCTCGATAAAAACTTTTCGCTGCTTTCTAACAACTTGCCTCCCACACCATATATTCTTAATACCTTCCACTGAGTATCTCTATCAACTCTATCATATGCCTTCTCCAGATCCATAAATGCTACATACAAATCCATTTGCTTTTCTAAGTATTTCACATATACAAATACATATTCAAAGCAAACATCTGATTCACACATTCTATGCTACCTCTGAAACCACGCTGGTCTTAAACATATACCACTGAAATTTGAGTACTCACCTTTATCCCCTTTGCCTTTGTACAATGGCACTATGCATGCATTCCGCCAATACTCAGGCACCTCACCATGAGTCATACATACATTAAATAACCTTACCAACCAGTCAACAATACAGTCACCCCCTTTTTTAATAAATTCCACTGCAATACCATCCAAACCCGCCGCCTTGCCGGCTTTCATCTTCCACAAAGCTTCCACTAACTCTTCTTTGTTTACCAAATCATTCTCCCTAACCCTCTCACTTTGCACACCACCTCGTTCAAAACACCCTATATCTGCCACTCTATCATCCAACACATTCAACAAACCTTCAAAAGTACTCACTCCATCTTCTCACATCACCGCTACTTGTTATCACCTCCCCATTAGCCTCCCACCGATGTTCACATTTTTTCTCTTGTCTTACAGACTTTATTTACCTCCTTCCAAAAAATCTTTTTATTCTTCCTAAAATCTAATGGTACTCTCTCAACCCAACTCTCATTTGCCCTCTTTTTCACTTCTTGCACCTTTCTCTTGACCTCCTGCCTCATTCTTTTATACATCTCCCACTCATTTGCAATATTTCCCTGCGAAAATCGTCCAAAAGCCTCTCTCTTCTCTTTCAATAATAATATTACTTCTTAATCCCACTACCTTTTCTAATTCGCCCACCTCCCACGCTTCTCATGCCACAAACATCTTTTGCGTAAGCCATCACTGCTTCCCTAAATACATCCCATTCTTCCCCCACTCCCCTTACGTCCTTTGTTCTCACCTTTTTCCATTCTGTACTCAGTCTCTCCTGGTACTTCCTCACACAAGTCTCCTTCCCAAGCTCACTTACTCTCACCACTCTCTTCACTCCAACATTCTCTCTTTTTTTCTGAAAACCTCTACAAATCTTCACCTTCGCCTCCACAAGATTATGATCAGACATCCCTCCAGTTGCTCCTCTCAGCACATTAACATCCAAAAGTCTCTCTTTGGCGAGCCTATCAAATAACACGTTATCCAATAAAGCTCTCTGGCCATCTCTCCTACTTACATACGTATACTTATGTATATCTCTTTTTAAACCAGGTATTCCCAATCACCAGTCCTTTTTCAGCACACAAATCTACAAACTCTTCACCATTTCCATTTATAACACTGGATACCCCATGTATACCAATTATTACTCACCTTTGCATTCAAATCACCTATTACTATAATCCAGTCTCGTGCATCAAAACTACTAACACACTCACTCAGCTGCTCCCAAAACACTTGCCTCTCATGATCTCTCTCCATCCACTTTCAGTTTTGCTCATATCAATCTAGAGTTTACTTTCTTACTCTGTATCATATACTCCCACCACTCCTGTTTCAGGAGTAGTGCTACTCCTTCCCTTGCTCTTGTCCTCGCACGAACCCCTGACTTTACTCTAAAAACATTCCCAAACCACTCTTCCCCTTTACCCTTGAGATTCGTTTCACTCACAGCCGAAACATCTAGGTTCCTTTCCTCAAACATACTACCTATCTCTCCTTTATATATATATATATTTATTTATATTTATTATACTTTGTCGCTGTGTCCCGCGTTTGCGAGGTAGCGCAAGGAAACAGACGAAAGAAATGGCCCAACCCCCCCCCCCCCATACACATGTATATACATACGTCCACACACGCAAATATACATACCTACACAGCTTTCCATGGTTTACCCCAGACGCTTCACATGCCCTGCTTCAATCCACTGACAGCACGTCAACCCCGGTATACCACATCGCTCCAATTCACTCTATTCCTTGCCCTCCTTTCACCCTCCTGCATGCTCAGGCCCCGATCACACAAAATCTTTTCCACTCCATCTTTCCACCTCCAATTTGGTCTCCCTCTTCTCCTTGTTCCCTCCACCTCCGACACATATATCCTCTTGGTCAATCTTTCCTCACTCATCCTCTCCATGTGCCCAAACCACTTCAAAACACCCTCTTCTGCTCTCTCAACCACGCTCTTTTTATTTCCACACATCTCTCTTACCCTTACGTTACTCACTCGATCAAACCACCTCACACCACACATTGTCCTCAAACATCTCATTTCCAGCACATCCATCCTCCTGCGCACAACTCTATCCATAGTCCACGCCTCGCAACCATACAACATTGTTGGAACCACTATTCCTTCAAACATACCCATTTTTCCTTTCCGAGATAATGTTCTCGACTTCCACACATTCTTCAAGGCCCCCAGGATTTTCGCCCCCTCCCCCACCCTATGATCCACTTCCGCTTCCATGGTTCCATCCGCTGCCAGATCCACTCCCAGATATCTAAAACACTTCACTTCCTCCAGTTTTTCTCCATTCAAACTCACCTCCCAATTGACTTGACGCTCAACCCTACTGTACCTAATAACCTTGCTCTTATTCACATTTACTCTTAACTTTCTTCTTCCACACACTTTTCCAAACTCAGTCACCAGCTTCTGCAGTTTCTCACATGAATCAGCCACCAGCGCTGTATCATCAGCGAACAACAACTGACTCACTTCCCAAGCTCTCTCATCCCCAACAGACTTCATACTTGCCCCTCTTTCCAAAACTCTTGCATTTACCTCCCTAACAACCCCATCCATAAACAAATTAAACAACCATGGAGACATCACACACCCCTGCCGCAAACCTACATTCACTGAGAACCAATCACTTTCCTCTCTTCCTACACGTACACATGCCTTACATCCTCGATAAAAACTTTTCACTGCTTCTAACAACTTGCCTCCCACACCATATATTCTTAATACCTTCCACAGAGCATCTCTATCAACTCTATCATATGCCTTCTCCAGATCCATAAATGCTACATACAAATCCATTTGCTTTTCTAAGTATTTCTCACATACATTCTTCAAAGCAAACACCTGATCCACACATCCTCTACCACTTCTGAAACCACACTGCTCTTCCCCAATCTGATATATATATATATATATATATATATATATATATATATATATATATATATATATATATATATATATATATATATATATATATATATTTCTTTCTTTCTTTCAAACTATTCGCCATTTCCCGCATTAGCGAGGTAGCGTTAAGAACAGAGGACTGGGCCTCTGAGGGAATACCCTCACCTGGCCCAATTCTCTGTTCCTTCTTTTGGAAAAAAAAAAAAAAAAAAAAAAACCGAGAGGGGAGGATTTCCAGCCCCCCGCTCCCTCCCCTTTTAGTCGCCTTCTACGACACGCAGGGAATACGTGGGAAGTATTCTTAATCCCCTATCCCCAGGGATAATATATATATATATATATATATATATATATATATATATATATATATATATATATATATATATATATGTTAGTGGTTTTGATGCACAAGACCGGGTTATAGTGATGGGTGATTTGAATACAAAGGTGAGTAATGTGGCAGTTGAGGGAATAATTGGTATACATGGGGTGTTCAGTGTTGTAAGTGGAAATGGTGAAGAGCTTGTAGATCTATGTGCTGAAAAAGGACTGGTGATTGGGAATACCTGGTTTAAAAAGAGAGATATACATAAGTATACGTATGTAAGTGGGAGAGATGGCCAGAGAGCGTTATTGGATTATGTGTTAATTGACAGGCGCGCGAAAGAGAGATTTTGGATGTTAATATGCTGAGAGGTGCAACTGGAGGGATGTCTGATCATTATCTTGTGGAAGCGAAGGTGAAGATTTGTAGAGGTTTTCAGAAAAGAAGAGAGAATGTTGGGGGGAAGAGGGTGGTGAGAGTAAGTGAGCTTGGGAAGGAGACTTGTGTGAGGAAGTACCAGGAGAGACTGAGTACAGAATGGAAAAAGGTGAGAGCAAAGGAGGTAAGGGGAGTGGGGGAGGAATGGGATGTATTTAGGGAAGCAGTGATGGCTTGCGCAAAAGATGCTTGTGGCATGAGAAGCGTGGGAGGTGGGTTGATTAGAAAGGGTAGTAAGTGGTGGTATGAAGAAGTAAGATTATTAGTGAAAGAGAAGAGAGGGGCATTTGGACGATTTTTGCACGGAAAAAATGCAAATGAGTGCGAGATGTATAAAAGAAAGAGTCAGGAGGTCAAGAGAAAGGTGCAAGAGGTGAAAAAGAGGGCAAATGAGGGTTGGGGTGAGAGAGTATCATTAAATTTTAGGGATGATATGAAGACGTTCTGGAAGGAGGTAAATAAAGTGCGTAAGACAAGGGAGCAAATGAGAACTTCAGTGAAGAGGGCTAATGGGGAGGTGATAAAAAGTAGTGGTGATGTGAGGAGATGGAGTGAGTATTTTGAAGGTTTGTTGAATGTGTTTGATGATGGAGTGGCAGATATAGGGTGTTTTGGTCGAGGTGGTGTGTAAAGTGAGAGGGTGAGGGAAAATGATTTGGTAAACAGAGAAGAGGTAGTAAAAGCTTTGCGGGAGATGAAAGCCGGCAAGGCAGCAGGTTTGGATGGTATTGCAGTGGAATTTATTAGAAAAGGGGGTGACTGTATTGTTGACTGGTTGGTAAGGTTATTTAATGTATGTATGACTCATGGTGAGGTGCCTGAGGATTGGCGGAATGCGTGCATAGTGCCATTGTACAAAGGCAAAGGGGATAAGAGTGAGTGCTCAAATTACAGAGGTATAAGTTAGTTGAATATTCCTGGTAAATTATATGGGAGGGTATTGATTGAGAGGGTGAAGGCATGTACAGTGCATCAGATTGGGGAAGAGCAGTGTGGTTTCAGAAGTGGTAGAGGATGTGTGGATCAGGTGTTTGCTTTGAAGAATTTATGTGAGAAATACTTAGAAAAGCAAATGGATTTGTATGTAGCATTTATGGATCTGGAGAAGGCATATGATAGAGTTGATAGAGATGCTCTGTGGAAGGTACTAAGAATATATGGTGTGGGAGGCAAGTTGTTAGAAGCAGTGAAAAGTTTTTATCGAGGATGTGAGGCATGTGCACGTGTAGGAAGAGAGGAAGTGATTGGTTCTCAGTGAATGTAGGTTTGCGGCAGGGGTGTGTGATGTCTCCATGGTTGTTTAATTTGTTTATGGATGGGGTTGTTAGGGAGGTGAATGCAAGAGTTTTGGAAAGAGGGGCAAGTATGCAGTCTGTTGTGGATGAGAGAGCTTGGGAAGTGAGTCAGTTGTTGTTCGCTGATGATACAGCGCTGGTGGCTGATTCATGTGAGAAACTGCAGAGGCTGGTGACTGAGTTTGGTAAAGTGTGTGAAAGAAGAAAGTTAAGAGTAAATGTGAATAAGAGCAAGGTTATTAGGTACAGTAGGGTTGAGGGTCAAGTCAATTGGGAGGTAAGTTTGAATGGAGAAAGACTGGAGGAAGTAAAGTGTTTTAGATATCTGGGAGTGGATCTGGCAGCGGATGGAACCATGGAAGCGGAAATGAATCCTAGGGTGGGGGAGGGGGCGAAAATCCTAGGAGCCTTGAAGAATGTGTGGAAGTCGAGAACATTATCTCGGAAATTAAAAATGGCTATGTTTGAAGGAATAGTAGTTCCAACAATGTTGTATGGTTGCGAGGCGTGGGCTATGGATAGAGTAGTGCGCAGGAGGGTGGATGTGCTGAAAATGAGATGTTTGAGGACAATATGTGGTGTTAGGTGTTTTGATCGAGTAAGTAATGTAAGGGTAAGAGAGATGTGTGGAAATAAGAAGAGCGTGGTTGAGAGAGCAGAAGAGGGTGTTTTGAAATGGTTTGGGCACATGGAGAGAATGTGTGAGGAAAGATTGACCGAGAGGATATATGTGTCGGAGGTGGAGGGAACGAGGAGAAGTGGGAGACCAAATTGGAGGTGGAAAGATGGAGTAAAAAAGATTTTGTGTGATCGGGGCCTGAACATGCAGGAGGGTGAAAGGCGGTCAAGGAATAGAGTGAATTGGATCGATGTGGTATACCGTGGTCAACGTGCTGTCGATGGATTGAATCAGGGCATGTGAAGCGTCTGGGGTAAACCATGGACAGTTGTGTGGGGCCTGGTTGTGGAAAGGTACCTGTGGTTTCGGGCATTATTGCATGACAGCTAGAGACTGAGTTTGAACGAATGGGGCCTTTGT
>NC_092249.1:14535443-14595443 GCF_036320965.1 Panulirus ornatus | reverse complement strand
ATAAGTTACAGAGGCATAAGTTAGTAAATGGAAATGGTGAAGAGCTTGTAGATTTATGTGCTGAAAAAGGACTGATGATTGGGAATACCTGGTTTAAAAAGCGAGATATACATAAGTATACTTATGTAAGTAGGAGAGATGGCCAGAGAGCGTTATTGGATTACGTGTTAATTGACAGGCGTGCGAAAGAGAGACTTTTGGATGTTAATGTGCTGAGAGGTGCAACTGGAGGGATGTCTGATCATTATCTTGTGGAGGCTAAGGTGAAGATTAGTATGGGTTTTCAGAAAAGAGGAGTGAATGTTGGGGTGAAGAAGGTGGTGAGAGTAAGTGAGCTTGGGAAGGAGACCTGTGTGGGGAAGTATCAGGAGAGACTGTGTACAGAATGGAAAAAGGTGAGAACAATGGAAGTAAGGGGAGTGGGGGAGGAATGGGATGTATTTAGGGAATCAGTGATGGATTGCGCAAAAGATGCTTGTGGCATGAGAAGAGTGGGAGGTGGGCTGTTTAGAAAGGGTAGTGAGTGGTGGGATGAAGAAGTAAGAGTATTAGTGAAAGAGAAGAGAGAGGCATTTGGACGATTTTTGCAGGGAAAAAATGCAATTGAGTGGGAGAAGTATAAAAGAAAGAGACAGGAGGTCAAGAGAAAGGTGCAAGAGGTGAAAAAAAGGGCAAATGAGAGTTGGGGTGAGAGACTATCAGTAAATTTTAGGGAAAATAAAAAGATGTTCTGGAAGGAGGTAAATAGGGTGCGTAAGACAAGGGAGCAAATGGGAACTTCAGTGAAGGGCGTAAATGGGGAGGTGATAACAAGTAGCGGTGATGTGAGAAGGAGATGGAATGAGTATTTTGAAGGTTTGTTGAATGTGTCTGATGACAGAGTGGCAGATATAGGGTGTTTTGGTCGAGGTGGTGTGCAAAGTGAGAGGGTTAGGGAAAATGATTTGGTAAACAGAGAAGAGGTAGTAAAAGCTTTGCGGAAGATGAAAGCCGGCAAGGCAGCAGGTTTGGATGGTATTGCAGTGGAATTTATTAAGAAAGGGGGTGACTGTATTGTTGACTGGTTGGTAAGGTTATTTAATGTATGTATGACTCATGGTGAGGTGCCTGAGGATTGGCGGAATGCGTGCATAGTGCCATTGTACAAAGGCAAAGGGGATAAGAGTGAGTGCTCAAATTACAGAGGTATAAGTTTGTTGAGTATTCCTGGTAAATTATATGGGAGGGTATTGATTGAGAGGGTGAAGGCATGTACAGAGCATCAGATTGGGGAAGAGCAGTGTGGTTTCAGAAGTGGTAGAGGATGTGTGGATCAGGTGTTTGCTTTGAAGAATTTATGTGAGAAATACTTAGAAAAGCAAATGGATTTGTATGTAGCATTTATGGATCTGGAGAAGGCATATGATAGAGTTGATAGAGATGCTCTGTGGAAGGTATTAAGAATATATGGTGTGGGAGGCAAGTTGTTAGAAGCAGTGAAAAGTTTTTATCGAGGATGTAAGGCATGTGTACGTGTAGGAAGAGAGGAAAGTGATTGGTTCTCAGTGAATGTAGGTTTGCGGCAGGGGTGTGTGATGTCTCCATGGTTGTTTAATTTGTTTATGGATGGGGTTGTAAGGGAGGTAAATGCAAGAGTCCTGGAAAGAGGGGCAAGTATGAAGTCTGTTGGGGATGAGAGAGCTTGGGAAGTGAGTCAGTTGTTGTTCGCTGATGATACAGCGCTGGTGGCTGATTCATGTGAGAAACTGCAGAAGCTGGTGACTGAGTTTGGTAAAGTGTGTGGAAGAAGAAAGTTGAGAGTAAATGTGAATAAGAGCAAGGTTATTAGGTACAGTAGGGGTGAGGGTCAAGTCAATTGGGAGGTGAGTTTGAATGGAGAAAAACTGGAGGAAGTGAAGTGTTTTAGATATCTGGGAGTGGATCTGTCAGCGGATGGAACCATGGAAGCGGAAGTGGATCATAGGGTGGGGGAGGGGGCGAAAATTTTGGGAGCCTTGAAAAATGTGTGGAAGTCGAGAACACTATCTCGGAAAGCAAAAATGGGTATGTTTGAGGGAATAGTGGTTCCAACAATGTTGTATGGTTGCGAGGCGTGGGCTGTGGATAGAGATGTGCGCAGGAGGATGGATGTGCTGGAAATGAGATGTTTGAGGACAATGTGTGGTGTGAGGTGGTTTGATCGAGTAAGTAACGTAAGGGTAAGAGAGATGTGTGGAAATAAAAAGAGCGTGGTTGAGAGAGCAGAAGAGGGTGTTTTGAAATGGTTTGGGCACATGGAGAGAATGAGTGAGGAGAGATTGACCAAGAGGATATATGTGTCGGAGGTGGAGGGAACGAGGAGAAGAGGGAGACCAAATTGGAGGTGGAAAGATGGAGTGAAAAAGATTTTGTGTGATCGGGGCCTGAACATGCAAGAGGGTGAAAGGAGGGCAAGAAATAGAGTGAATTGGAGTCATGTGGTATACAGGGGTTGACGTGCTGTCAGTGGATTGAAGCAAGGCATGTGAAGCGTCTGGGGTAAACCATGGAAAGCTGTGTAGGTATGTGTATTTGCGTGTGTGGACGTGTGTATGTACATGTGTATGGGGGGGGGGGTTGGGCCATTTCTTTCGTCTGTTTCCTTGCGCTACCTCGCAAACGCGGGAGACAGCGACAAAGTATAAAAAAAAAAAAAAAAAAAAAAAAAAGTTAGTTGAGTATTCCTGGTAAATTATATGGGAGGGTATTGATTGAGAGGGTGAAGGCATGTACAGAGCATCAGATTGGGGAAGAGCAGTGTGGTTTCAGAAGTGGTAGAGGATGTGTGGATCAGGTGTTTGCTTTGAAGAATTTATGTGAGAAATACTTAGAAAAGCAAATGGATTTGTATGTAGCATTTATGGATCTGGAGAAGGCATATGATAGAGTTGATAGAGATGCTCTGTGGAAGGTACTAAGAATATATGGTGTGGGAGGCAAGTTGTTAGAAGCAGTGAAAAGTTTTTATCGAGGATGTGAGGCATGTGCACGTGTAGGAAGAGAGGAAGTGATTGGTTCTCAGAGAATGTAGGTTTGCGGCAGGGGTGTTTGATGTCTCCATGGTTGTTTAATTTGTTTATGGATGGGGTTGTTAGGGAGGTGAATGCAAGAGTTTTGGAAAGAGGGGCAAGTATGCAGTCTGTTGTGGATGAGAGAGCTTGGGAAGTGAGTCAGTTGTTGTTCGCTGATGATACAGCGCTGGTGGCTGATTCATGTGAGAAACTGCAGAGGCTGGTGACTGAGTTTGGTAAAGTGTGTGAAAGAAGAAAGTTAAGAGTAAATGTGAATAAGAGCAAGGTTATTAGGTACAGTAGGGTTGAGGGTCAAGTCAATTGGGAGGTAAGTTTGAATGGAGAAAGACTGGAGGAAGTAAAGTGTTTTAGATATCTGGGAGTGGATCTGGCAGCGGATGGAACCATGGAAGCGGAAATGAATCCTAGGGTGGGGGAGGGGGCGAAAATCCTAGGAGCCTTGAAGAATGTGTGGAAGTCGAGAACATTATCTCGGAAAGCAAAAATGGGTATGTTTGAAGGAATAGTGGTTCCAACAATGTTGTATGGTTGCGAGGCGTGGGCTATGGATAGAGTAGTGCGCAGGAGGGTGGATGTGCTGGAAATGAGATGTTTGAGGACAATATGTGGTGTTAGGTGGTTTGATCGAGTAAGTAATGTAAGGGTAAGAGAGATGTGTGGAAATAAGAAGAGCGTGGTTGAGAGAGCAGAAGAGGGTGTTTTGAAATGGTTTGGGCACATGGAGAGAATGTGTGAGGAAAGATTGACCGAGAGGATATATGTGTCGGAGGTGGAGGGAACGAGGAGAAGAGGGAGACCAAATTGGAGGTGGAAAGATGGAGTAAAAAAGATTTTGTGTGATCGGGGCCTGAACATGCAGGAGGGTGAAAGGCGGTCAAGGAATAGAGTGAATTGGATCGATGTGGTATACCGTGGTCAACGTGCTGTCGATGGATTGAATCAGGGCATGTGAAGCGTCTGGGGTAAACCATGGACAGTTGTGTGGGGCCTGGTTGTGGAAAGGGAGCTGTGGTTTCGGGCATTATTGCATGACAGCTAGAGACTGAGTTTGAACGAATGGGGCCTTTGTTGTCTTTTCTTAGCGCTACCTCGCACACATGAGGGGGAGGGGGATGTTATTCCATATGTGGCGAGGTGGCGATGGAAATTAATAAAGGTAGACAGTGTGAATTGTGTGCATGTGTATATATGTCTGTGTGTGTGTATATATATGTGTACATTGAGATGTATGGGTATGTATACTTGCGTGTGGGGACGTGTATGTATATACATGTGTATGGGGGTGGGTTGGGCCATTTCTTTCGTCTGTTTCCTTGCGCTACCTCGCAAACGCGGGAGACAGCGACAAAGCAAAAAAAATAAAGTAATATATATATATATATATATATATATATATATATATATATATATATATATATATATATATACATATATATATATATATATATATATATATATCCTTTTGTGAAGTATACAAGTTTATTATATGATATATCAGATCGCTCTACGTGTAGTACAAGGATCTATATAGTTAACATGCCCATGTATACAACTTCCCTAAGAAGGTTAGGATGTTGACGAGATAGTGCCAAACTCTGTGTTCACAAGGTCGAATATTAACAAAGACGCAGCCTCTCGATGATGTGTTACACCGTCGCCGGGTACACAGCCAAGGACACAGACCTCCCCTGCGACTGTCGCTCCTACAATGTGTCTTGTTCCCGTAACCCGGGTATATGTACACTGCCGACCAGGGTCATCCTGCGAGCGGTAGCGCAAAAGCATGACTGGAGGTCACTACTGGAGGTCACAAAGGGTCATAGTGAGACCTCCACCAGGGGTTCAGTATTACATAAGATGTTACAAAGGTGATTCATCATATATGTATCATTATATATATTACATGGTTGCATACAGGCAGGGGGAGTGAGAGAGACTGCGTCTCCTGTTGTGAGACATTAGCCAAGTCTCGTCACATGAGAGATGATGTGTTGGTGACGTGGTCAGTGGCGACGGTCATGCACGTCATCACACACACCTGACCTGACGTGGTCAGTGGCGAGGGTCATGCACGTCATCACACACACCTGACCTGACGTGGTCAGTGGCGACGGTCATGCACGTCATCACACACACCTGACCTGTCCAGCCAGGACACACACACACACACACACACACAGTGCTAACATTATGTTTGATTAAGTAGTGTAGGCTCTTACTTGTACTCTCACTTGCACCATACTCTAACACTCTCACCTGCACCATACTCTCACGCGCTAACGTGGACCATACTCTCACATGGACCATAGTCTCATCTCGACCCTTCTATCCCACCCTACCACTCTCCCTCCTCTCTCCCTCTCACAGTGGCTCACACGCACAATCTCTACATTTTTTATTGTTAGGATTAATGATGGCTCCTTACATTATATATGCACCACTGACGCTCCCACGAAGGTAGCACCTCTCTCTCTCTCTCTCTCTCTCTCTCTCTCTCTCTCTCTCTCTCTCTCTCTCTCTCTCTCTCTCTCTCTCTCTCTCTCTCTCTCTCTCTCTCTCTCTCTCTCTCTCTCTCTCTCTCTCTCTCTCTCTCACATGTCTACGGAAGAGAACTATGAAGTCAAGTATCAGGCAGCTAAGATGAGGCCTTCAAGACCAACATGTGTGGCTGATGTAGCAACCCTCACATGAAGGTGATGGTGAACATGTGTGGCTGATGTAGCAACCCTCACATGAAGGTGATGGTGAACATGTGTGGCTGATGTAGCAACCCTCACATGAAGGTGATGGTGAACATGTGTGGCTGATGTAGCAACCCTCACATGAAGGTGATGGTGAACATGTGTGGCTGATGTAGCAACCCTCACATGAAGGTGATGGTGAACATGTGTGGCTGGTGTAGCAACACTCACATGAAGGTGATGGTGAACATGTGTGGCTGGTGTAGCAACACTCATATGAAGGTGATGGTGAACATGTGTGGCTGGTGAGGCAACCCCTCACATGAAGGTGATGATGAACATGTGTGGATGGTGTAGCAACACTCACATGAAGGTGATGGTGAACATGTGTGGCTGGTGAGGCAACCCCTCACATGAAGGTGATGGTGAACATGTGTGGTTGGTGAGGCAACCCCTCACATGAAGGTGATGGTGAACATGTGTGGCTGGTGAGGCAACCCCTCACATGAAGGTGATGGTGAACATGTGTGGATGGTGTAGCAACACTCACATGAAGGTGATGGTTAACATGTGTGGATGGTGTAGCAACACTCATATGAAGGTGATGGTGAACATGTTTGGTTGGTGAGGCAACCCTCAAATGAAGGTGACGGTGAACATGTGTGGTTGGTGAGGCA
The DNA here is from genome assembly GCF_036320965.1 of Panulirus ornatus. Lineage (NCBI taxonomy): Eukaryota > Metazoa > Arthropoda > Malacostraca > Decapoda > Palinuridae > Panulirus > Panulirus ornatus. The sequence goes on along the minus strand of NC_092249.1, from coordinate 14,589,035 downwards.
ACCCCTCACATGAAGGTGATGGTGAACATGTGTGGCTGGTGAGGCAACCCCTCACATGAAGGTGATGGTGAACATGTGTGGCTGGTATGGCAACTCTCAAATGAAGGTGACGGTGAACATGTGTGGTTGGTGTAGCAACACTCACATGAAGGAGATGGTGAACATGTTGAACGTGTACACACACCCACACATGAAGGTGATGGTGAACATGTGGAACGTGCACACACACACACACACACACACACACACACACACACACACACACACACACACACACACACACACACACATACACACACACACACACACACACACAAACACACACACACACACACACACACACACACACACACACACACACACACACACACACACATGAAGGTGATGGTGAACATGTTGAACGTGTACACACACCCACACATGAAGGTGATGGTGAACGTGGTGAATGTGTACACACACCCACACATGAATATGATGGTGAACATGCTGAATGTGTACACATGAAGGTGATGGTGAACATGTTGAACGTGTATACACACCCACACATGAAGGTGATAGTGAACATGTTGAACGTGTACACTCACACCCACAAATGAAGGTGACGGTGAACATGCTGAATGTGTACACACACCCACACATGAAGGAGATGGTGAACATAGTGAATGTGTACACAAACCCACACATGAAGGTGATGGTGAACATAGTGAATGTGTACACAAACCCACACATGAAGGTGATGATGAACATGCTGAACGTCTACACACCCCCACACATGAAGGAGATGGTGAACATAGTGAATGTGTACACACACCCACACATGAAGGTGATGGTGAACATGCTGAACGTCTACACACCCCCACACATGAAGGAGATGGTGAACATAGTGAATGTGTACACAAACCCACACATGAAGGTGATGGTGAAAATGCTGAATGTGTACACACACCCACACATGAAGGTGATGGTGAACATAGTGAATGTGTACACAAACCCACACATGAAGGTGATGGTGAACATAGTGAATGTGTACACAAACCCACACATGAAGGTGATGGTGAACATGGTGAAAGTGTACACACACCCACACATGAAGGTGATGGTGAACGTGCTGAACGTCTACACAAACCCACACATGAAGGTGATGGTGAACATGGTGAAAGTGTACACACACCCACACATGAAGGTGATGGTGAACATGATGAATGTGTACACACACCCACACATGAAGGTGATGGTGATCATGGTGAATATGTAAACACACCCAAACATGAAGGTGATCATGGTGAATATGTACACACCCACATATGAAGGTGATGGTGATCATGGTGAAAATGTACACACACCCACACATGAAGGTGATGGTGAATATGCTGAATATGTACACACACCCACACATGAAGGTGATGGTGAACATGCTGAATGTGTACACACACCCACACATGAAGGTGATAGGGAACATGCTGAATTTGTACACACACCCACACATGAAGGTGATGGTGAACATGGTGAATGTGTACACACACCCACACATGAAGGTGATGGTGAACATGGTGAATGTGTACACACACCCACACATGAAGGTGATGGTGAACATGGTGAATGTGTACACACACCCACACATGAAGGTGATGGTGAACATGGTGAATGTGTACACACACCCACACATGAAGGTGATGGTGAACATGGTGAATGTGTACACACACCCACACATGAAGGTGATGGTGAACATGGTTAATGTGTACACAGACTCACACATGAAGGTGACGGTGAACATGATGAATGTGTACACACAGGAGGTAACGAAGGTGAGCATTGTTGTGCTGTCTGGTCAACACAGGGAAGTAAACAGTCAGAGAGGAACAGAAGATGTGGCACATGTGAACTGCCAAGAGAAGCAGAAACAATCGAACTTCTGTAGTCTAGACTCAAGGAATAAAGAGATACATGATACTACATGTATGTATACCCATGATAATAAATGTATGTATAACCATGATAATACATGTATGTATAACCATGATAATACATTTATGAATAACCATGATGATACTTGTATTTATAATCATGATAATACATGTATGTATAACCAAGTAGTGGTGATGTGAGGAGATGGAGTGAGTATTTTGAAGGTTTCTTGAATGTGTTTGATGATAGAGTGGCAGATATAGGGTGTTTTGGTCGAGGTGGTGTGCAAAGTGAGAGGGTTAGGGAAAATGATTTGGTAAACAGAGAACAGGTAGTAAAAGCTTTGCGGAAGATGAAACCGGCAAGGCAGCAGGTTTGGATGGTATTGCAGTGGAATTTATTAAAAAAGGGGGTGACTGTATTGTTGACTGGTTGGTAAGGTTATTTAATGTATGTATGACTCATGGTGAGGTGCCTGAGGATTGGCGGAATGCGTGCATAGTGCCATTGTACAAAGGCAAAGGGGATAAGAGTGAGTGCTCAAATTACAGAGGTATAAGTTTGTTGAGTATTCCTGGGAAATTATATGGGAGGGTATTGATTGAGAGGGTGAAGGCATGTACTGAGCATCAGATTGGGGAAGAGCAGTGTGGTTTCAGAAGTGGTAGAGGATGTGTGGATCAGGTGTTTGCTTTGAAGAATGTATGTGGGAAATACTTAGAAAAGCAAATGGATTTGTATGTAGCATTTATGGATCTGGAGAAGGCATATGATAGAGTGATAGAGATGCTCTGTGGAAGGTATTAAGAATATATGGTGTGGGAGGCAAGTTGTTAGAAGCAGTGAAAAGTTTTTATCGAGGATGTAAGGCATGTGTACGTGTAGGAAGAGAGGAAAGTGATTGGTTCTCAGTGAATGTAGGTCTGCGGCAGGGGTGTGTGATGTTTCCATGGTTGTTTAATTTGTTTATGGATGGGGTTGTTAGGGAGGTGAATGCAAGAGTTTTGGAAAGAGGGGCAAGTATGAAGTCTGTTGTGGATGAGAGAGCTTGGGAAGTGAGTCAGTTGTTGTTCGCTGATGATACAGCGCTGGTGGCTGATGCATGTGAGAAACTGCAGAAGCTGGTGACTGAGTTTGGTAAAGTGTGTGAAAGAAGAAAGTTAAGAGTAAATGTGAATAAGAGCAAGGTTATTAGGTACAGTAGGGTTGAGGGTCAAGTCAATTGGGAGGTAAGTTTGACTGGAGAAAAACTGGAGGAAGTAAAGTGTTTTAGATATCTGGGAGTGGATCTGGCAGCGGATGGAACCATGGAAGCGGAAGTGAATCATAGGGTGGGGGAGGGGGCGAAAATCCTGGGAGCCTTGAAGAATGTGTGGAAGTCGAGAACATTATCTCGGAAAGCAAAAATGTGTATATTTGAAGGAATAGTGGTTCCAACAATGTTGTATGGTTGCGAGGGATGGGCTATGGATAGAGTTGTACGCAGGAGGGTGGATGTGCTGGAAATGAGATGTTTGAGGACAATGTGTGGTGTGAGGTGGTTTGATCGAGTGAGTAACGTAAGGGTAAGAGAGATGTGTGGAAATAAAAAGAGCGTGGTTGAGAGAGCAGAAGAGGGTGTTTTGAAATGGTTTGGGCACATGGAGAGAATGAGTGAGGAAAGATAAACCAAGAGGATATATGTGTCGGAGGTGGAGGGAACGAGGAGAAGTGGGAGACCAAATTGGAGGTGGAAAGATGGAGTGAAAAAGATTTTGTGTGATCGGGGCCTGAACATGCAGGAGGGTGAAAGGCGGGCAAGGAATAGAGTGAATTGGATCGATGTGGTATACCGGGGTTGACGTGCTGTCAGTGGATTGAATCAGGGCATGTGAAGCGTCTGGGGTAAACCATGGAAAGTTGTGTGGGGCCTGGATGTGGAAAGGGAGCTGTGGTTTCGGGCATTATTGCATGACAGCTAGAGACTGAGTGTGAACGAATGGGGCCTTTGTTGTCTTTTCCTAGCGCTACCTCGCACACATGAGGGGGGAGGGGGATGGTATTCCATGAGTGGCGAGGTGGCGATGGGAATGACTAAAGGCAGACAGTGTGAATTGTGTGCATGGGTATATATGTATATGTCTGTGTGTGTATATATATGTGTACATTGGGATGTATAGGTATGTATATTTGCGTGTGTGGACGTGTATGTATATACATTGTGTATAGGGGTGGGTTGGGCCATTTCTTTCGTCTGTTTCCTTGCGCTACCTCGCACAACGCGGGAGACAGCGACAAAGCAAAATAAATAAATAACCATCATAATACATATATGCATAATCATGTTAACTCATGTATGTATAACCATGACAATATATGTGTGTGCAACCATGATACTACATTTATGTATAACCATGAAAAAAATGTATGTATAACCATGATAATACATGTATGTATAACCATGACAATACTTGTATGTATAACCATGGTAAATATGTATTTATAACCAAGAAAGTACATGTATGTATAACCATAAAAATACATGTTTCTATAACCATGATAATAATTGTATGTATAACCATGATAATACGTGTATGTATAACCATGATAATACATGTATGTATAACCATGACAATACTTGTATGTATAACCATGGTAAATATGTATTTATAACCAAGAAAGTACATGTATGTATAACCATAAAAATACATGTTTCTATAACCATGATAATAATTGTATGTATAACCATGATAATACGTGTATGTATAACCATGATAATACTTGTATGTATAGCCATGATAATACATATATGTATAACAATGATAAGAGATGTATGTATAACCATGATAATACATGTATGATAATACATCATGAAGGTTACGTTGGTCGTGGGTCCTCGGAAGGTGTGGCTGTGATGATGATGGTGATGACCTGCTGAGGTTGGCACCACAGGTTAGTAAAGCTGGGCTGGTGTGGGTTGGCACCACAGGTTAGTAAGGCTGGTCTGGTGTGGGTTGGCACCACAGGTCAGTAAGGCTGGGCTGGTGTGGGTTGGCACCACAGGTTAGTAAGGCTGGTCTGGTGTGGGTTGGCACCACGGGTTGTAAGGCTAGACTGGTGTGGGTTGGCACCACAGGTTAGTAAGGCTGGTCTGGTGTGGGTTGGCACCACAGGTTAGTAAGGCTGGTCTGGTGTGGGTTGGCACCACGGGTTGTAAGGCTAGACTGGTGTGGGTTGGCACCACAGGTTAGTAAGGCTGGTCTGGTGTGGGTTGGCACCACAGGTTAGTAAGTCTGGGCTGGTGTGGGTTGGCACCACAGGTTAGTAAGGCTGGGCTGGTGTGGGTTGGCACCACAGGTCAGTAAGGCTGGGCTGGTGTGGGTTGGCACCACAGGTTAGTAAGGCTAGGCTGGTGTGGGTTGGCACCACAGGTTAGTAAGGCTGGGCTGGTGTGGGTTGGCACCACAGGTTAGTAAAGCTGGGTTGGTGTGGGTTGGCACCACAGGTTAGTAAGGCTGGGCTGGTGTGGGTTGGCACCACGGGTTAGTAAGGCTGGGCTGGTGTGGGTTGGCACCACAGGTCAGTAAGGCTGGGCTGGTGTGGGTTGGCACCACAGGTTAGTAAGGCTGGGCTGGTGTGGGTTGGCACCACAGGTTAGTAAGGCTGGTCTGGTGTGGGTTGGCACCACAGGTCAGTAAGGCTGGGCTGGTGTGGGTTGGCACCACAGGTTAGTAAGGCTGGTCTGGTGTGGGTTGGCACCACGGGTTGTAAGGCTAGACTGGTGTGGGTTGGCACCACAGGTTAGTAAGGCTGGTCTGGTGTGGGTTGGCACCACAGGTTAGTAAGGCTGGTCTGGTGTGGGTTGGCACCACGGGTTGTAAGGCTAGACTGGTGTGGGTTGGCACCACAGGTTAGTAAGGCTGGTCTGGTGTGGGTTGGCACCACAGGTTAGTAAGTCTGGGCTGGTGTGGGTTGGCACCACAGGTTAGTAAGGCTGGGCTGGTGTGGGTTGGCACCACAGGTCAGTAAGGCTGGGCTGGTGTGGGTTGGCACCACAGGTTAGTAAGGCTGGGCTGGTGTGGGTTGGCACCACAGGTCAGTAAGGCTGGGCTGGTGTGGGTTGGCACCACAGGTTAGTAAGTCTGGGCTGGTGTGGGTTGGCACCACAGGTCAGTAAGGCTGGGCTGGTGTGGGTTGGCACCACAGGTCAGTAAGGCTGGACTGGTGTGGGTTGGCACCACGGGTTAGTAAGGCTGGACTGGTGTGAGTTGGCACCACAGGTCAGTAAGGCTGGGCTGGTGTGGGTCGTGTAGTCTTACGTGATGATAACATGTTAGGATCATTCTGGATGACGTCAGAGGAAATGACATGACGGGATCACATGATGAAATACATATGTATAATGTATTACATACAATGTACAACTGATGAAATAGCTATGTTTATTTATTTCTTATTTAATATGCCTTGTCGCTTTCTCCCGCGTTTGCCAGGCAGCGCAAGGAAACAGACGAAAGAAATGGCCCAACCCAACCCCATACACATGAGTATATATACACGTCCACACACGCAAATATATATACCCATACATCTCAATGTACACATATATATACACACACAGACACACACATATATACACATGTACATAATTCATACTGTCTGCCTTTATTTATTCCCATCGCCACCTCGCCACTCATGGAATAACATCCCCCTCCCCCCTCATGTGTGCGAGGTAGCGCTAGTAAAAGACGACAAAGGCCCCATTCGTTTACATTCAGTCTCTATGTGCCATGTAATAATGCACCGAAACCCGAGCTCCCTTTCCAGATTCACGCCCCACAGAACTTTCCATGGTTTACCCCAGACGCTTCACATGCCCTGATTCAATCCATTAACAGCACGTCGACCCCGGTATACCACATCGATCCAATTCACTCTATTCCTTGACCGCCTTTCACCCTCCTGCATGTTCCGGCCCCGATCACTCAAAATCTTTTTCAATCCATCTTTCCACCTCCAATTTGGTCTCCCACTTCTCGTTCCCTCCACCTCCGACACATATATCCTCTTGGTCAATCTTTCCTCACTCATTCTCTCCATGTGCCCAAACCATTTCAAAACACCCTCTTCTGCTCTCTCAACCACGCTCTTTTTATTTCTACACATCTCTCTTACCCTTACATTACTTACTAGATCAAACCACCTCACACCACATATTGTCCTCAAACATCTCATTTCCAGCACATCCACCCTCCTGCGTACAATTCTATCCATGGCCCACGCCTCGCAACCATACAACATTGTTGGAATCACTATACCTTCAAACATAGCCATTTTTGCTTTCGGAGATAATGTTCTCGACTTCCACACATTCTTCAAAACTCCCAGGATTTTCGCCCCCTCCCCCACCCTATGATTCACTTCCGCTTCCATGATTCCATCCGCTGCCAGATCCACTCTCAGATATCTAAAATACTTTACTTCCTCCAGTTTTTCTCCATTCAAACTTCCCTCCCAATTAACTTGACCCTCAACCCTACTGTACCTAATAACCTTGCTCTTATTCACATTTACTCTTAACTTTCTTCTTTCACACACTTTACCAAACTCAGTCACCAGCTTCTGCAGTTTCTCACATGAATCAGCCACCAGCGCTGTATCATCAGCGAACAACAACTGACTCACTTCCCAAGCTCTCTCATCCCCAACAACCTTCATACTTGCCCCTCTTTCCAAAACTCTTGCATTCACCTCCCTAACAACCCCATCCATAAACAAATCAAACAACCATCGAGACATCACACACCCCTGCCGCAAACCTACATTCACTGAGAACCAATCACTTTCCTCTCTTCCTACACGTACACATGCCTTACATCCTCGATAAAAACTTTTCACTGCTTCTAACAACTTGCCTCCCACACCATATATTCTTAATACCTTCCACAGAGCATCTCTATCAACTCTATCATATGCCTTCTCCAGATCCATAAATGATACATACAAATCCATGTATGTATGTATATGTATAGCTGTGTATAATGTATTAAATACAATGCACAACTGATGAAATAGCTATGTATAATGTATTACGTACAATGTACAACTGATGAAAAAGATATGTATGATGAGTGGTATGAGTATGTGGACATACCTCACAACACATGATGAGTGGTATGAGTATGTGGACATACCTCACAACACATGATGAGTGGTATGAGTGTGACGACTTACCTCACAACACATGATGAGTGGTATGAGGATGAGGACATACCTCACAACACATGATGAGTGATATGAGTGTGACGACTTACCTCACAACACATGATGAGTGGTATGAGTATGAGGACATACCTCACAACACATGATGAGTGATATGAGTGTGACGACTTACCTCACAACACATGATGAGTGGTATGAGTATGAGGACATACCTCACAACACATGATGAGTGATATGAGTTGTGACGACTTACCTCACAACACATGATGAGTGGTATGAATATGAGGACATACCTCACAACACATGATGAGTGGTATGAGTTTGAGGACATACCTCACAACACATGATGAGTGGTATGAGTATGAGGACATACCTCACAACACATGATGAGTGGTATGAGGATGAAGACATACCTCACGACACATGATGAGTGGTATGAGTGTGAGGACTTACCTCACAACACATGATGAGTGGTATGAGGATGAAGACATACCTCAGAACACATGATGAGTGGTATGAGTGTGAGGACTTACAACACATGATGAGTGGTATGAGTGTGAGGACTTACCTCACAACACATAAACCTTTTGATGCAAATGTTGAAGAACAAGTTGGAAAATGAATCACCATCTTTCTCATAGTTACTAACAAATTTAACGGTAATAAACACGCGAAGTAGATTTGAGAAACATTTCCCAGCAGACTCGAGAAGGTGAAACATGAACTGTCATATGAGACTCAGATGGTAGCAGTGAGCCTTGCAATAATACCAGCAAGACAGATTATGTTACACTCTGGCCAACACATGGGAGGAACAGAAGGCATGATGTTACACTCTGGCCAACACATGGGAGGAACAGAAAACATGATGTTACACTCTGGCCAACACATGGGAGGAACAGAAGGTATGATGTTACACTCTGGCCAACACATGGGAGGAACAGAAAACATGATGTTACACTCTGGCCAACACATGGGAGGAACAGAAGGTATGATGTTACACTCTGGCCAACACATGGGAGGAACAGAAAACATGATGTTACACTCTGGCCAACACATGGGAGGAACAGAAGGCATGATGTTACACTCTGGCCAACACACGGGAGGAACAGATGACGTTATAACTAATACGTAGTTAGTTATGTTACCTGGATGACGTTATAACTAATACGTACTTAGTTTGGTTACCTGGATGACGTTATAACTAATACGTAGTTAGTTATGTTACCTGGATGACGTTATAACTAATACGTACTTAGTTTGGTTACCTGGATGACGTTATAACTAATACGTAGTTAGTTAGGTTACCTGGATGACGTTATAACTAATACGTAGTTAGTTATGTTACCTGGATGACGTTATAACTAATACGTACTTAGTTTGGTTACCTGGATGACGTTATAACTAATACGTAGTTAGTTAGGTTACCTGGATGACGTTATAACTAATACGTACTTAGTTTGGTTACCTGGATGACGTTATAACTAATACGTAGTTAGTTAGGTTAGGTTAGGTTAGGTTAGGTTAGGTTAGGTTGCCTTGATAAAGTTTTGATTAACGTGAGGTTGATTACGTTCGCTACATAAGACAATAGTCTACCTGAGATCATTCAAGTTACGTGGGTAGGTTGGGCTACCTTGATCCACCAGGCTGTTACGCTACTGGAGAAGGTCAGTATCGGCGGTAGATATGGTAAGCAGGTTAGCAGGTCCCCAGGGTCGTCCTCAGACGACATGATTAAACCAATCGTTCGTCGACGCCACAGATGTTGGTCAGCATGAATTAATCTGGGCAACCCGCTCGTCCCCGGGTCCCATGTATAAAGCAACCACCCACACACACACACACACACACACACACACACACTCTCTCTCTCTCTCTCTCTCTCTCTCTCTCCAGGAAGGTTGTCCATCACACAATTGATTCACCGGCTGGTTCGTTCGTCTTATGTTTATTGAACCCTATAAACAAACCATTTCAAAACACCCTCTTCTGCTCTCTCAACCACGCTCTTTTATTTCCACACATCTCTCTTACCCTTACGTTACTTACTCGATCAAACCACCTCACACCACACATTGTCCTCAAACATCTCATTTCCAGCACATCCATCCTCCTGCGCACAACTCTATCCATAGCCCACGCCTCGCAACCATATAACATTGATAGAACCACCATTCCTTCAAACATACCCATTTTTCCTTTCCAAGATAATGTTTTCGACTTCCACACATTCTCATCATTCCCAGAATCTTCGCCCCCTCCCCCACCCTGTGAATCACTTCCGCTTCCATGGTTCATTTGCTGCCAAGTCAACTCCCACATATCTAAAACACTTCACTTCCTCCAACCTCTTTCCATTCAAACTTACATCCCAGTTAACTTATCCCTCAACCCTGCTGAACATAATAACCTTGCTCTTATGCATATTCACTCTCAACTTTCTCCTTTCACATGCCTTTCCAAACTCAGTCACCAACTCCTGTAGCTTCTCACCCGAATCAGCCACCAGTGCTGTATCATCAGCGAACAGCAACTGACTCACTTTCTAAGCCCTCTAATCCCCAAAATACTGCATACTTGCCCTTTTCTCCAAAACTCTTGCATTTAGTTATCTAACTACTCCATCCATAAACAAATCTAACAACCAAGAAGACATCACACAGCCCTGCTGCAGACCGTCCTTCACCGGGAACCAGTCACACTCCTCTCTTCCTACTCGTACACAAGTCTTACATCCCTGATAAAAACTTTTCATTGCTTCTAACAGCTTATTTCCCACAAAATATACTCTTAAGGCATTCCACAAAGCATCGCAACCAACCATATTATATGCCCTCTCCAGATCCATAAATTGCTTTTCTAAGTATTTCTCATACACATTCTTCAAAGTAAACACCTGATCCACACATCCTCTACCACTTCTGAAACTACACTGCTTCTCCCCAATCTGATGCTCTGTACATGCCTTCACCCTCTCCGTCAATGCCCTTCCAGACAATTTTCAATGATACTCAACGAAACTTATACCTTTGTTGTTTGAACACCCACTTATCCCTTGCCTTTGTACAATGGCACTATGCATGCATTCCTCCAATCTCAGGCACTTCACCATGATCCATGCATACATTAAATATCCTTACCAGCCAATGAACGACACAGTCACCCCGTTTCTTAATAAGTTCAACTGCAATACCATCCAAACCCACAGCCTTGCCGGATTTCATCTTCTGCAAGGCTTTCACCACTCCTTCTCTCTTACCCAAATTATTCTCTCTGACCCTCACACTTCGCACAACACCCTGACCAAAACACCCTACATCTGCCACTCTATCATCAAACACATTCAACAAACTTTCAGAATACTCTCTACATCTCCTCACTTCATCACTAACTGTTATCACTTCCCCCTTGCCCCTTCACCGATGTTTCTAATTATTCTCTTGTCTTTCGCATGCTATCTACCTCCTTCCAAAACATCTTTTTATTCTCCCGAAAGTTTAATGATGCTCTCTCACCCCAGTTCTCATTTGCCTCTTTGTCTACCCTGACACCTTCCTATTGACCTCCTGCCGCTTTCTTTTATACATTTCCCAGTCATTTGTACTCCTTCCTTGTAAGTATCGTCCTAACGTCTCTCTTTCTTTTTCACTAACAACCTTACTTCATCTCACCACTCACTACCCTTTCTAATCTGCCCAGCTCCCACCTTTCTTATGCCACAAGCATCTTTTGCGCAAGCCATCAATGCTTCCCTAGATACAACTCATTCCTCACCCACTCCCCTCACGTCATTTGCTCTCACCTTTTGCCATTCTACAATCAATTTCTCCTGGCACTTCCTCACACAAGTGCCCTTTCCAAGGCTAACTTACTCTCACCATTCTCTTCTCCTCAAAATTCCCTTCCTTGTTGAAAACCTCTACAACTCTTCACTTCTGCCTTCACTAGATAGTGATCAGACATTCCTCAAGCTGCCTATCTCAACACATTAACATCCAAAAGTCTCTCTTTTACACGCCTATCAATTAACACGTGGTCCAGTAATGCTCTCTGACCATCTCTCCTACTTGCATACGTATACTTATGTATATCTCTCTTTTTAAACCAGGTATTCCCAATCACCAGTCCTTTTTGAGGAGGTATGGTGGAACTCTCCTACCCAGGTACATTATATATGAAGATGAGCAAAACTTGGTGTCACACGCTACCTCCTCCCCACTGTGTGACCTGCAGATCACAAGGTCAGGTCTCACAGGCTCCGGCTGACTCCCAGCTCAGTTATGTAGGGTTCTGTAAGCAGAGAATTGTTCCCAGTGTGCCTCTTTAAGGGAAAGATTTACCAACACCATCTCTGAAGAGCTTTTATCTATGTCAATTTTCTGTTCTATGTTTTGCTTTCTGTACAACGAATGTAGGTAAACATTGTTGTCCTCAGTCGTGGCTGGATGAAGGTGAGCCACGGCGAGCAATCACCTTGGCCCAACACACCTCGACACCTTTTTGGGATCTTCGATGAATCGTGCCGACCTTAACTCTCGAAGTCATTAAGAATCATTAATGGAAGTTTTGTAAAATAAGTCAGATAACAGTAATGGTGACCGGTTACCCAAAACACAAGATGTAACGCAAATATTTACATTCTAACTGTTGGGATTTTCACTTCAATACACGAGAAAGAAAATAAATGAAAAATTTAGAAATACAAAGAGAAAAAAAAGTCTGATCTGAATGTTGAACAAGAAAGAAGAAAACGAAGAGAGAGAGAGAGAGAGAGAGAGAGAGAGAGAGAGAGAGAGAGAGAGAGAGAGAGAGAGAGAGAGAGAGAGAGAGAGAGAGAGAGAGAGAGAGAGAGAGAGAGAGAGAGAGAGTCATAGTCTTTTCAAGATAACCAGTTTTTAACACAAAGATCTACAGTATAATGTGCCAGGGAAAAGACTACAAAGCAGAATGCTCTCTCGTCTCCCATCACTTCCTTCAGCACCGATGATGGGAATATGATCCCTTCAGCATCGATGATGGGAATATGATCCTTCAGCATCGATGATGGGAATATGATCTCCAATTAGCATCTGTGGACGACCTCCAACCATCAAGGGACCACGCCCAGCGCCGCTCGCTTTGTTCAAAGGAGACACACTTTCCCTGCTCCCGCGTGGAGCTTAGGCTCGAGCTGTCCCCGGCCCAACAATGGGTCTTACACAGACTCGTTCCACTTGTGTTAACTGCTGGTGAAGGATGATGGCCAGTCATCATCTCCTAACTACTGAGAGATGATCTTCCTCCACTACCATTACTCCACCAGAGGCTACAGCTACACATCACTGGCGTCACCTCCACCACACATCACTGGCCTCACCTCCACCACACATCACTGGCGTCACCTTCACTACACATCACTGGCGTCACCTCCACCACACATCACTGGCCTCACCTCCACCACACATCACTGGCGTCACCTTCACTACACATCACTGGCGTCACCTCCACCACACATCACTGGCGTCACCTCCACCACACATCACTGGCGTCACCTTCACTACACATCACTGGCGTCACCTCTACCACACATCACTGGCGTCACCTCCACCACACATCACTGGCGTCACCTTCACTACACATCACTGGCGTCACCTCCACCACACATCACTGGCCTCACCTCCACCACACATCACTGGCGTCACCTCCACCACACATCACTGGCCTCACCTCCACCACACATCACTGGCCTCACCTCCACCACACATCACTGGCGTCATCTCCACCACACATCACTGGCCTCACCTCAACCACACATCACTGGCGTCACCCTCACTACACATCACTGGCGTCACCTCCACCACACATCACTGGCCTCACCTCCACCACACATCACTGGCGTCACCTTCATTACACATCACTGGCGTCACCTCCACCACACATCACTGGCGTCACCTCCACCACACATCACTGGCGTCACCTTCACTACACATCACTGGCGTCACCTCCACCACACATCACTGGCCTCACCTCCACCACACATCACTGGCGTCACCTCCACCACACATCACTGGCCTCACCTCCACCACACATCACTGGCGTCACCTCCACCACACATCACTGGCGTCATCTCCACCACACATCACTGGCCTCACCTCAACCACACATCACTGGCGTCACCCTCACTACACATCACTGGCGTCACCTCCACCACACATCACTGGCCTCACCTCCACCACACATCACTGGCGTCACCTTCACTACACATCACTGGCGTCACGTCCACCACACATCACTGGCCTCACCTCCACCACACATCACCGTCACCTCCACAACACATCACTGGCGTCACCTTCACTACACATCACTGGCGTCACCTCCACCACACATCACTGGCGTCACCTCCACCACACATCACTGGCGTCACCTCCACCACACTTCACTGGCGTCACCTCCACCACACATCACCGTCACCTCCACCACACATCACTGGCGTCACCTCCACCACACATCACCGTCACCTCCACCACACATCACCGTCACCTCCACCACACATCACCGTCACCTCCACCACACATCACCGTCACCTCCACCACACATCACTGGCGTCACCTCCACTACACATCACTGGCGTTACCTCCACCACACATCACTGGCGTCACCTCCACCACACATCACTGGCGTCACCTCCACCACACATCACTGGCGTCACCTCCACCACACATCACTGGCGTCACCACCACACATCACTGGCGTCACCTCCACCACACATCACTGGCGTCACCTCCACCACATATCACTGGCGTCACCTCCACCACACATCTCTGGCGTACCTCCACTACACATCACCGTCACCTCCACCATACATCACTGGCGTCACCTCCACCACACATCTCTGGCGTCACCTCCACTACATATCACCGTCACCTCCACCACACATCACCGTCACCTTGACAACTGACTCTCCAGCTCAGTAGATGTGCACCAGTAACACCCCCTCCCCTCCCCCTCCCCCCCCCCTCCCCCACCAGCACCACACAACAAACAACATCACAACACTCGCAGTCACCCACACTCTCCACAAACACATCCCACAACCCCACACAACCCCCAGCGACATCCGGCAACTCAACTTCGCCAGCATCAGACACAACCACATCCCAGAACACAACCAGACTCACATCTAAATCTACCACGTCACCTCTCAACGGCCACACAACCATAAGACAAGACACACAACAAGGACGTGGAGGATGGATCACAACGCTCCACCACGGACACTACAACACGGAGGAGGGATCACGACGCTCCACCACGGACACTACAACACGGAGGATGGATCACAACGCTCCACCACGGACACTACAACACGGAGGAGGGATCACAACGCTCCACCACGGACACTACAACACGGAGGAGGGATCACAACGCTCCACCACGGACACTACAACACGGAGGAGGGATCACAACGCTCCACCACGGACACTACAACACGGAGGATGGATCACAACGCTCCACCACGGACACTACAACACGGAGGATGGATCACAACGCTCCACCACGGACACTACAACACGGAGGATGGATCACAACGCTCCACCACGGACACTACAACACGGAGGATGGATCACAACGCTCCACCACGGACACTACAACACGGAGGATGGATCACAACGCTCCACCACGGACACTACAACACGGAGGATGGATCACAACGCTCCACCACGGACACTACAACACGGAGGAGGGATCACAACGCTCCACCACGGACACTACAACACGGAGGAGGGATCACAACGCTCCACCACGGACACTACAACACGGAGGAGGGATCACGACGCTCCACCTGACACTACAACACGGAGGAGGGATCACAACGCTCCACCACGGACACTACAACACGGAGGATGGATCACAACGCTCCACCACGGACACTACAACACGGAGGATGGATCACAACGCTCCACCACGGACACTACAACACGGAGGAGGGATCACAACGCTCCACCACGGACACTACAACACGGAGGAGGGATCACGACGCTCCACCTGACACTACAAGCCAACGCAAACACCATGACAACAACACCTTAGAAGCCACAACACACCCAGCACCTGCATGTCTTCCCTCACCACAGACACCTCTGTATGTGCCCAGCAGCAACACCTGGCGAGCAAACCCAACACTGATCACTGTGAACATTGTGAACATTTCAGTAACCATCATCCACCCAACACTGATCACTGTGAACATTTCAGTAACCATCATCCACCCAACACTGATCACTGTGAACATTTCAGTAACCATCATCCACCCAACACTGATCACTGTGAACATTTCAGTAACCATCATCCACCCAACACTGATCACTGTGAACATTTCACTAACCATCATCCACCCAACACTGATCACTGTGAACATTTCACTAACCATCATCCACCCAACACTGATCACTGTGAACATTTCAGTAACCATCATCCACCCAACACTGATCACTGTGAACATTTCAGTAACCATCATCCACCCAACACTGATCACTGTGAACATTTCACTAACCATCATCCACCCAACACTGATCACTGTGAACATTTCAGTAACCATCATCCACCCAACACTGATCACTGTGAACATTTCAGTAACCATCATCCACCCAACACTGATCACTGTGAACATTTCACTAACCATCATCCACCCAACACTGATCACTGTGAACATTTCAGTAACCATCATCCACCCAACACTGATCACTGTGAACATTTCAGTAACCATCATCCACCCAACACTGATCACTGTGAACATTTCAGTAACCATCATCCACCCAACACTGATCACTGTGAACATTTCACTAACCATCATCCACCCAACACTGATCACTGTGAACATTTCAGTAACCATCATCCACCCAACACTGATCACTGTGAACATTTCACTAACCATCATCCACCCAACACTGATCACTGTGAACATTTCAGTAACCATCATCCACCCAACACTGATCACTGTGAACATTTCAGTAACCATCATCCACCCAACACTGATCACTGTGAACATTTCACTAACCATCATCCACCCAACACTGATCACTGTGAACATTTCAGTAACCATCATCCACCCAACACTGATCACTGTGAACATTTCACTAACCATCATCCACCCAACACTGATCACTGTGAACATTTCAGTAACCATCATCCACCCAACACTGATCACTGTGAACATTTCACTAACCATCATCCACCCAACACTGATCACTGTGAACATTTCAGTAACCATCATCCACCCAACACTGATCACTGTGAACATTTCAGTAACCATCATCCACCCAACACTGATCACTGTGAACATTTCAGTAACCATCATCCACCCAACACTGATCACTGTGAACATTTCACTAACCATCATCCACCCAACACTGATCACTGTGAACATTTCAGTAACCATCATCCACCCAACACTGATCACTGTGAACATTTCAGTAACCATCATCCACCCAACACTGATCACTGTGAACATTTCACTAACCATCATCCACCCAACACTGATCACTGTGAACATTTCAGTAACCATCATCCACCCAACACTGATCACTGTGAACATTTCACTAACCATCATCCACCCAACACTGATCACTGTGAACATTTCAGTAACCATCATCCACCCAACACTGATCACTGTGAACATTTCAGTAACCATCATCCACCCAACACTGATCACTGTGAACATTTCAGTAACCATCATCCACCCAACACTGATCACTGTGAACATTTCAGTAACCATCATCCACCCAACACTGATCACTGTGAACATTTCAGTAACCATCATCCACCCAACACTGATCACTGTGAACATTTCACTAACCATCATCCACCCAACACTGATCACTGTGAACATTTCAGTAACCATCATCCACCCAACACTGATCACTGTGAACATTTCACTAACCATCATCCACCCAACACTGATCACTGTGAACATTTCACTAACCATCATCCACCCAACACTGATCACTGTGAACATTTCAGTAACCATCATCCACCCAACACTGATCACTGTGAACATTTCACTAACCATCATCCACCCAACACTGATCACTGTGAACATTTCAGTAACCATCATCCACCCAACACTGATCACTGTGAACATTTCACTAACCATCATCCACCCAACACTGATCACTGTGAACATTTCACTAACCATCATCCACCCAACACTGATCACTGTGAACATTTCAGTAACCATCATCCACCCAACACTGATCACTGTGAACATTTCACTAACCATCATCCACCCAACACTGATCACTGTGAACATTTCAGTAACCATCATCCACCCAACACTGATCACTGTGAACATTTCACTAACCAGCATCCACCCAACACTGATCACTGTGAACATTTCACTAACCATCATCCACCCAACACTGATCACTGTGAACATTTCACTAACCAGCATCCACCCAACACTGATCACTGTGAACATTTCAGTAACCATCATCCATCATTATCTACTCAACTCTCACATCCAGATTACACCAACTGCAACCTTGAAATATCCTCAACCTACACAACCAGTCAACCAGACTTCCAGCTCACCACTACCAGCACCACACACAAGGCTGCCAACCAGCACCACACACAAGGCTGCCAACCAACACCACACACAAGGCTGCCAACCAACACCACACACAAGGCTGCCAACCAGCACCACACACAAGGCTGCCAACCATCACCACACACAAGGCTGCCAGCCAACACTACACACAAGGCTGCCAACCATCACCACACACAAGGCTACCAACCATCACCATACACAAGGCTGCCAACCATCACCACACACAAGGCTGCCAACCATCACCACACACAAGGCTACCAACCAACACCACACACAAGACTGCCAACCATCACCACACACAAGGCTGCCAACCAACACCACACACAAGGCTGCCAACCATCACCACACACAAGGCTACCAACCAACACCACACACAAGACTGCCAACCATCACGACACACAAGGCTGCCAACCATCACCACACACAAGGCTGCCAACCATCACCACACACAAGACTGCCAACCATCACCACACACAAGGCTACCAACCAACACCACACACAAGGCTGCCAACCAGCACTACACACAAGGCTGCCAACCAGCACCACACACAAGGCTGCCAACCAGCACCACAGACAAGGCTGCCAACCAACACCACACACAAGGCTGCCAACCAACACCACACACAAGACTGCCAACCAACACCACACACAAGGCTACCAACCATCACCACACACAAGGCTGCCAACCAGCACCATACACAAGGCTGCCAACCAGCACCACACACAAGGCTGCCAACCAGCACCACACACAAGGCTGCCAACCAACACCACACACAAGACTGCCAACCAACACCACACACAAGGCTACCAACCATCACCACACACAAGGCTGCCAACCAGCACCACACACAAGGCTGCCAACCAACACCACACACAAGGCTGCCAACCATCACCACACACAAGGCTGCCAACCAACACCACACACAAGGCTACCAACCATCACCACACACAAGGCTGCCAACCAGCACCATACACAAGGCTGCCAACCAGCACCACACACAAGGCTGCCAACCAGCACCACACACAAGGCTGCCAACCAACACCACACACAAGACTGCCAACCAACACCACACACAAGGCTACCAACCATCACCACACACAAGGCTACCAACCAGCACCACACACAAGGCTGCCAACCAACACCACACACAAGCCTGCCAACCAGCACCATACACAAGGCTGCCAACCAACACCACACACAAGGCTGCCAACCAGCACCACACACAAGGCTGCCAACCAGCACCACACACAAGGCTGCCAACCAACACCACACACAAGGCTGCCAACCAACACCACACACAAGGCTACCAACCATCACCACACACAAGCCTGCCAACCAGCACCATACACAAGGCTGCCAACCAACACCACACACAAGGCTGCCAACCAACACCACACACAAGACTGCCAACCATCACCACACACAAGGCTGCCAACCAACACCACACACAAGGCTACCAACCATCACCACACACAAGCCTGCCAACCAGCACCATACACAAGGCTGCCAACCAACACCACACACAAGGCTGCCAACCAACACCACACACAAGACTGCCAACCATCACCACACACAAGGCTGCCAACCAACACCACACACAAGGCTGCCAACCAGCACCACACACAAGGCTGCCAACCAACACCACACACAAGGCTGCCAACCAGCACCACACACAAGGCTGCCAACCAACACCACACACACTCAACACCTTCACAATGGAACCCAGATCCTGGCAGTCCAGTTCCACCTCAACATGCTCGAGACTCAGTCTTACTGGGCAGCACTAGACTCCCTCCTGCTCTAACCTGACCCCCAACCCTTGCCTCACGCTTCGGTAACCATCCGCGGATCATCCAGCCATCCCCCGCCTCAACCATCCGCGGATCATCCAGCCATCCCCCGCCTCAACCATCCGCCGATCATCCAGCCATCCCCCGCCTCAACCATCCGCGGATCATCCAGCCATCCCCCGCCTCAACCATCCGCGGATCATCCAGCCATCCCCCGCCTCAACCATCCGCGGATCATCCAGCCATCCCCCGCCTCAACCATCCGCCGATCATCCAGCCATCCCACGCCTCAACCATCCGCCGATCATCCAGCCATCCCCCGCCTCAACCATCCGCCGATCATCCAGCCATCCCCCGCCTCAACAAAACTCATATACACCGAAATCACTCGACAAGCAGTAAACAACTGACCTTTCAACTGACTCTCAGACTCCAGCACAGCAGACACACACACACACACACACACACACAGACACACACACACACACACACACACACACTAGTTACCACACACCCCAGACAAACACGAGTCACACTCTCCCACTTCCACTCTGGCCATCACCAGGGCAAACCCCGTGTCAACCTAACCCAGGACCCACATGACCACGTGTGACCACCATAAACAAGACACCGACCACGTGCTGCTCACTTGTCCTCCACTCTGCACATAGACGCACACACACATCACAACACTTTATCATACACATGCTCCCAATTTTGGACCATAGCTTCATAGCTTCTGTTTACTCATCTAATGATCCACTCAGCTCCTTACCTCAGTCTCTCACTCACTGAGGATGATCATTACTTGTTCACATCCACTTACAGAATCATACCTCATGTCTCTTGTTACCCTCAGGTCAATACTCTTACATCAAAATATGTCAGCTTAAATGTCGTCATCACAAGGAGTATTGTGAAAGCTATTTCCTGCTCCAGCAAAATCTACTTACTTGTGACCTTAAGTCTTGTTATCATACTTATCTGTGACCTTATATCTTGTTATCATACTTATGTGTGACCTTATGTCTTGTTATCATACTTATCTGTGACCTTATGTCTTGTTATCATACTTATCTGTGAACTTATGTCTTGTTATCATACTTATCTATGACCTTATATCTTGTTATCATACTTATCTGTGACCTTATGTCTTGTTATCATACTTATCTGTGACCTTATGTCTTGTTATCATACTTATCTGTGACCTTATGTCTTGTTATCATACTTATCTGTGACCTTATGTCTTGTTATCATACTTATCTGTGACCTTATGTCTTGTTATCATACTTATCTGTGACCTTATGTCTTGTTATCATACTTATCTGTGACCTTATGTCTTGTTATCATACTTATCTGTGACCTTATGTCTTGTTATCATACTTATCTGTGACCTTATGTCTTGTTATCATACTTATCTGTGACCTTATGTCTTGTTATCATATTTATCTGTGACCTTATGTCTTGTTATCATACTTATCTGTGACCTTATATCTTGTTATCATAGTTGTTGTTATCGTGAATAATGTTCAGCTCCCGCCTCACTAGATTGTGACCATAGCTACTTTAACAGACCTTCCCCCACCTCAACATTGTTAACTATGTGATCACGTACATCATAACAACCTTCCCCCACCTCAACATTGTTAACTACGTGAGCACGTACATCATAACAACCTTCCCCCACCTCAACATTGTTAACTATGTGATCACGTACATCATAACAACCTTCCCCCACCTCAACATTGTTAACTACGTGAGCACGTACGTCATAACAACCTTCCCCCACCTCAACATTGTTAACTACGTGAGCACGTACATCATAACAACCTTCCCCCACCTCAACATTGTTAACTACGTGAGCACGTACGTCATAACAACCTTCCTCCACCTCAACATTGTTAACTACGTGAGCACGTACATCATAACAACCTTCCCCCACCTCAACATTGTTAACTACGTGAGCACGTACATCATAACAACCTTCCCCCACCTCAACATTGTTAACTACGTGATCACGTACATCATAACAACCTTCCCCCACCTCAACATTGTTAACTACGTGATCACGTACATCATAACAACCTTCCCCCACCTCAACATTGTTAACTATGTGAGCACGTACGTCATAAGAACTAGACATTTCTCCAGTTTCATCTTGCTTCAGTATTCTAAGATACGTTTCTAAATCGTATTCCTGCAAGTTATTCCAACTGGTACAGTCTGGTACAGTCTGGTACAGTCTGGTACAGTCTGGTACAGTCAAGAGATAGGTCAGTTACAGCAATGACGTCAAGACATTCAGTAGACAAGTTTATTTATTTATCTTCTTACAGAAACATTCTGTACCCGACGTTCATGACTCAACACTTCCGTTTACTGATGAACAGATTGAAATTGTTTATATCATGATACCTGGTGTTTATGTTATGTTAACATGACAACATGAGAGAGAGAGAGAGAGAGAGAGAGAGAGAGAGAGAGAGAGAGAGAGAGAGAGAGAGAGAGAGAGAGAGAGAGAGAGAGAGGTCAGCAGTCTTCCTGACGTTCTCCGTCAGCAGGAGTCAGCCAGGGTCGTCATGACTTCTTGTTGTCATGTAGGCATATCCGCCAGGTTGTGACCCCCCCCCCCCCCGCCGTATGTAACCTCACACTTGATTGTTTTGATCATCATTATGACTTATGTGGTTCACAAGGTCTGCTGGTAATCTTATGTGGTTCACAAGGTCTGCTGGTAATCTTATGTGGTTCACAAGGTCGGCTGGTAATCTTATGTGGTTCACAAGGTCTGCTGGTAATCTTATGTGGTTCACAAGGTCTGCTGGTAATCTTATGTGGTTCACAAGGTCTGGTGGTAATCTTATGTGGTTCACAAGGTCTGCTGGTAATCTTATGTGGTTCACAAGGTCTGCTGGTAATCTTATGTGGTTCACAAGGTCGGCTGGTAATCTTATGTGGTTCACAAGGTCGGCTGGTAATCTTATGTGGTTCACAAGGTCTGCTGGTAATCTTATGTGGTTCACAAGGTCGGCTGGTAATCTTATGTGGTTCACAAGGTCTGCTGGTAATCTTATGTGGTTCACAAGGTCTGCTGGTAATCTTATGTGGTTCACAAGGTCTGCTGGTAATCTTATGTGGTTCACAAGGTCTGCTGGTAATCTTATGTGGTTCACAAGGTCTGCTGGTAATCTTATGTGGTTCACAAGGTCGGCTGGTAATCTTATGTGGTTCACAAGGTCTGCTGGTAATCTTATGTGGTTCACAAGGTCTGGTGGTAATCTTATGTGGTTCACAAGGTCTGCTGGTAATCTTATGTGGTTCACAAGGTCTGCTGGTAATCTTATGTGGTTCACAAGGTCGGCTGGTAATCTTATGTGGTTCACAAGGTCTGCTGGTAATCTTATGTGGTTCACAAGGTCTGGCTGGTAATCTTATGTGGTTCACAAGGTCTGGCTGGTAATCTTATGTGGTTCACAAGGTCTGCTGGTAATCTTATGTGGTTCACAAGGTCTGCTGGTAATCTTATGTGGTTCACAAGGTCGGCTGGTAATCTTATGTGGTTCACAAGGTCTGCTGGTAATCTTATGTGGTTCACAAGGTCTGCTGGTAATCTTATGTGGTTCACAAGGTCTGCTGGTAATCTTATGTGGTTCACAAGGTCTGGCTGGTAATCTTATGTGGTTCACAAGGTCTGCTGGTAATCTTATGTGGTTCACAAGGTCTGCTGGTAATCTTATGTGGTTCACAAGGTCTGCTGGTAATCTTATGTGGTTCACAAGGTCTGCTGGTAATCTTATGTGGTTCACAAGGTCTGCTGGTAATCTTATGTGGTTCACAAGGTCTGCTGGTAATCTTATGTGGTTCACAAGGTCTGCTGGTAATCTTATGTGGTTCACAAGGTCGGCTGGTAATCTTATGTGGTTCACAAGGTCTGCTGGTAATCTTATGTGGTTCACAAGGTCTGCTGGTAATCTTATGTGGTTCACAAGGTCTGCTGGTAATCTTATGTGGTTCACAAGGTCTGCTGGTAATCTTATGTGGTTCACAAGGTCGGCTGGTAATCTTATGTGGTTCACAAGGTCTGCTGGTAATCTTATGTGGTTCACAAGGTCTGCTGGTAATCTTATGTGGTTCACAAGGTCTGCTGGTAATCTTATGTGGTTCACAAGGTCTGCTGGTAATCTTATGTGGTTCACAAGGTCTGCTGGTAATCTTATGTGGTTCACAAGGTCTGCTGGTAATCTTATGTGGTTCACAAGGTCTGCTGGTAATCTTATGTGGTTCACAAGGTCTGCTGGTAATCTTATGTGGTTCACAAGGTCTGCTGGTAATCTTATGTGGTTCACAAGGTCTGCTGGTAATCTTATGTGGTTCACAAGGTCTGCTGGTAATCTTATGTGGTTCACAAGGTCTGCTGGTAATCTTATGTGGTTCACAAGGTCTGCTGGTAATCTTATGTGGTTCACAAGGTCTGCTGGTAATCTTATGTGGTTCACAAGGTCTGCTGGTAATCTTATGTGGTTCACAAGGTCTGCTGGTAATCTTATGTGGTTCACAAGGTCTGCTGGTAATCTTATGTGGTTCACAGGTGCTGGTAATCTTTGTGGTTCACAGGTCGTGGTAATCTTATGTGGTTCACAAGGTCTGTGGTAATCTGTATGTGGTCACGTGTGCTGGTATCTTATGTGGTTACAGGCGGCTGGTAATCAGTGTTGAAGGTCGTGTGGCGGTGTTGATGGTGTGTGCGGTTGCTGTATTGTGTGGACGGTTGTGTATTTTTGTGGGGTTAAGTGTTGGCGGTGTTTAGTGTGGTACGGTTGTGGTATGTTTGTGGTCAGGTCGGTGGTATCTGTGTGGCGCAGTGGTCGTGTGGTATTATGTGGTTCAGGTTGTGGGACGTATGTGGTTCGGTTGCTGGGTGTGGCGTTAGTGTGGTGTCTGGCGGCTGTTCGTGTGTGTGGTTGTGGCTGCTGTATTTGTGGTCGGTCTGTGGATGTGTGGCGGGTGTGGGCGGATTATGTGGTTCATCAGGTCGGCGTGGGTAATCTTTGTGGTTCCAGGTTGCGGTAATCTTGTGTGGTTCAGGGTTGCTGGTATGTTTGTGGCGGGTTCACAAGGTCGGCTGGTAATGTGTATGTGTGTTCAAGGTCTGTGGTTGTGTGCGGCGTGTGGCGGTGTTGGTAATTTTGTGGTCCAGGTCTGTGGTATTATGTGGTTCGGCGTGTGGCGGTAATTTGTGTGTGTTACGGTGTGGCTGGTTGTGGTATGTGGTCGACAAGTGTGCTGTGGTAGTGTGTTATGTGGTACAGGTCGGCTGGGTATCTGTGGGGTGTGCGGGGAGTGTTTGTGGTACTTTGTGGTTGTAGGTCGGCTGTGGTATTGTAGTGTGTTGTCCAGGTTGCTGGTTCTTATGTGGTCACAAGTGTTGCTGGTTCTTATGGTGGTTAGTTGCTGGACTTTGTGTTACAGGTTGGCTGGTATGTATGTGTGTTCGTGAGGTCGGTTGTAGTTTTGTGGCGACAGTGTGCTGTGGTAATTTGTAGTGTGGTTACGGTTGTGGTAATCTGATGGGTTCACAGGTCTGTGTGTTTTTATGTGGTCCGGTCTGCTGGTAATTGCGGCCGTGCGTTTAGTGTCGTGTTTCTCGGGAACGGTAACCAAGTTTGTGAGCGGTTGTGTGGCGGTGTGTAGTGTGTTGTGGCGGTGTGTAGTGTGTGGCGGTGTGTAGTGTGTGGCGGTGTGTAGTGTGTGTTGTGTGGCGGCTTGTGGTGTGTGGCGGCGTGTGGCGGTGTGTAGTGTGTGGTGTGTGGCGGCTTGTGGTGTGTGGCGGTGTGTGGCGGTGTGTAGTGTGTGTTGTGTGGCGGCTTGTGGTGTGTGGCGGTGTGTTGCGGTGTGTAGTGTGTATTGTGTGGCGGCTTGTGGTGTGTGGCGGCATGTGGCATACAACATTGCTTTCCTTCCAGTGATGGAGTGACTGCTCCCTCTTACCCTCTGAACCCTAGTGTTTCTTATGACTCTGACTTGTTGCTCATTCTCTTTCTTCCCTCCATGAATATTTGATTTTTCTTTAGCCTCTAACACTACGTACCTAAACCTCAGACATGAATCTGCCTCACATACTTCACCTCACTGTTCCTCTCTTCCTCACTCTAACAATAGTTCTCTTCCTCGTAATGTATATACCTTCTCTCTTGGTTCGAACCTGCGCATCATCTCACAATTACTGAGGAACAGTCTGGTTAAATCTAACATATACAAGAAAGTGATCTTTCTTATTAACTTTGATCTCCAAATCTCATTCGTTGTCCACTTATCATCAGTTTCCAAAACACTACATCTTAACTCTGTAATGACCCAGTCATATCCTCAACTCTATCCTGGATATCCTATCAAACATGGCTAACTGTGCTGCTCAACGTCGACGTTTTGTATGTACGAAGTTTGACCAATTCTTCCTGTGATCAACCATGTCTTATTTGCCAGAGTCTTGATTGTGCCAGCAATGTTCTCGTATCATGAGTGACCGTGTCTCCCTCCACCGTGCCTTCTCTCTACTCCACAGGTATTCTCTCACATAAGATGACCATGAACTGTATCCTAACAACTAAAGCCTCGATCTCTTGGCACGTGACTGACTACTGCTTCCCATAGTTTCTATGTGGAAATCACCCACACGAAGGCTGACCGTTATGATAACTCCTTTGTTTCTCGAACAGCAAAGATGCTCCTCTTCTTCTTGTGCTGCCCCCTCTTCCTCTACCTTTCCTGCCCTAAAAGTTCCAGTCTACACACGCCAGTCTTATACCTAGTCTCATTGTCCCTCTCCATATTCTAATTTACATTGAATAGAAGACGACCACCATCACGTTATATTCATTTCGCCTTGCCATTACGGTGTATAACTAAATATGTAAAACTTAGAATGGTTTGGACATATGGAGCGAATGACTGAGGGAAGATTGACAAAGAAGATATATGTGTCAGAGGTGGAGGGAACAACGAGAAGAGGGAGGCCAAATTGGATGTGGAAAGATGGAATGAAAAAGATTTTGAGCGATCGTGGCCTGAACATACAGGAGGGTGAGACGTGTGCAAGGAATAGAGTGAATTGGAACGATGTGGTATACCGGGATCGCCGTGCTGTCAATTAAATGAACCAGGGCATGTGAAACATCTGTGGTAAACCATGGAGAGGTCTGTAAGGCCTGGATGTGGATGGGGAATGTAGATGATGTTCTTAGTGTCTGGCCAACAACTGAAAATTTACAAATATTTCTCCCCTTTAGTACCTTCTATCAAATTTACGGTAGAAAATGAAAATAATAGCATGTTATCATTTTTAGATTGCATGATCCACAGGCAAGGAAACAAGTTTAGCATATACAAAAAACTTACCAATGTATGCTCATATATCCATTATTACTCATCTCAACATGACAGGGTTAAATCATCATCATTTCAATCTATGTTCCTTAGGGCATTACGCATTTGCAGTCCAGAGTTTATTGATGATGAGTTTGAGAAGATATATTCTATTGGATCTAAGTTAAAGTGCCTTAGATCTTTCATTGATAAATCCCTTTAGTAAGCAAAAAAATCATTTTAGAGAGTTGAGCCCAAACCTCCCATTGACACCAAGAATCTTTTAGTTCTCCCTTTAAATGATAATTTCACTTTGCTTCCCATGTTGCTTAAATCCTTTAATGTAAATGTTGCCTTCAGCAACAACAATATTATAAAGAATATCTTAATCAGGAACTCACCAGAAAGTTCCCATGGATGCATCTATAAAGTGCCATGTGGAAATTGTGATAAATTTTATGTTGGGCAGACTGGTTAGGATCTTTCTGTTAGACTTAAGCAACGTAAATATAGTATAGGAACGGGAAAAAATCAAATACCTTGTTTAGTCACGTTAAAAACTATGATCATTGTATTGACAGGAGTAATGCCATCTCAGTTATTAACTCTAACTCCAGTGCAACGAGAAATATCACTGAATCTTCTATTATCAAATACACAAAGAATTATAATCTTAATATTAGTGAAGGTCTATACAACTTGAAAAGCTGTATGGGTGATAAAATTTGTAAACAATTCCCCTTCTTCTCCACATAATAAGTTTATGATACGGTCGTTGTCTGTCTTGGACAGTCACATGTTTACCAAATGGCGTCCTAGCTATGTCACTTCGTTGTATATCAACTGACTTATATTTCTCTCTTGTGTCTCCCCTGATGATGTGATTATTACACGGAAGTGCACTTGGGAACTCATCGTGCTTCATTTTCCCAATGGACTCAGAGGAATATACTTGGTCACGCGCTAAATTGAGATCCTTTCCAATATATATATATATACATATATATATATATATATATATATATATATATATATATATATATATATATATATATTCCTTTTAATATCTAGTCTTTTATTGTTATTTTTATTTATATATTGCTTGCTGAGTAACAAGCATACATACTGATACGGCTGATACCGTGCCATATTACTCTGAAGGTGTTATTGTACTCCGCCTGCTTTGAGTTACACTGTGAGGGAAATGTCACCTTTGCTGAGGCTATATTATTGGAAGTACAGTTTCATTGAAGAATTCACTCCAAACGAGTCCACATTTCCAGTAGCATAGAAGTATGTTTCACTTCAGCACACTGAACATGGGTTGAGAATGTCAAGTCAATTGGGAGGTGAGTTTGAATGGTGAGAGGCTGGAGGAAGTGAAGTGTTTTAGATATCTGGGAGTGGATTTGTCAGCGGATGGAACCATGGAAGCGGAAGTGGATCATAGGGTGGGGGAGGGGGCGAAAATTTTGGGAGCCTTGAAAAATGTGTGGAAGTCGAGAACATTATCCCGGAAAGC
The DNA here is from genome assembly GCF_036320965.1 of Panulirus ornatus. Lineage (NCBI taxonomy): Eukaryota > Metazoa > Arthropoda > Malacostraca > Decapoda > Palinuridae > Panulirus > Panulirus ornatus. The sequence goes on along the minus strand of NC_092249.1, from coordinate 14,559,663 downwards.
AAAAATGGGTATGTTTGAAGGAATAGTGGTTCCAACAATGTTGTATGGTTGCGAGGCGTGGGCTATGGATAGAGTTGTGCGTAGGAGGATGGATGTGCTGGAAATGAGATGTTTGAGGACAATGTGTGGTGTGAGGTGGTTTGATCGAGTAAGTAACGTAAGGGTAAGAGAGATGTGTGGAAATAAAAAGAGCGTGGTTGAGAGAGCAGAAGAGGGTGTTTTGAAATGGTTTGGGCACATGGAGAGAATGAGTGAGGAAAGATTGACCAAGAGGATATATGTGTCGGAGGTGGAGGGAACGAGGAGAAGAGGGAGACCAAATTGGAGGTGGAAAGATGGAGTGAAAAAGATTTTGTGTGATCGGGGCCTGAACATGCAGGAGGGTGAAAGGAGGGCAAAGAATAGAGTGAATTGGAGCGATGTGGTATACCGGGGTTGACGCGCTGTCAGTGGATTGAATCAAGGCATGTGTATGGGGGTGGGTTGGGCCATTTCTTTCGTCTGTTTCCTTGCGCTACCTCGCAAACGCGGGAGACAGCGACAAAGCAAAAAAAAAAAAAAAAAAAAAAAATATATATATATATATATATATATATATATATATATATATATATATATATATATATATATATGTATATATATATATATATATATATATATATATATATATATATATATATATATATATATATATACGTATATATATATATATATATATATATATATATATATATATATATATATATATATATATATGATTCAGATCATGCTTAGTCGCTGTCTTCCGCGTTACCGATGTAGCGCAAAGAAACAGACAAATGGCCCAACCCACCCACATACACATGTATATACATACACGTCCACACACGCACATATACATGCCTATACATTTCGACGTATACGTACATATACATACCCAGAAATATGCACATATATACATATACATATTCATACTTGCTGCCTTCATCTATCCCGTCGCTACCCCGCCACACATGAAATGACACCCCCTCCCCAACAAAGGCCACATTCGTTCACACTCAGTCTCTAGCTGTCATGTATAATGCACCGAAACCACAGCTCCCTTTCCACATCCAGGCCCCACAAAGCTTTCCATGGTTTACCCCAGACGCTTCAAACCATTTCAAAACACCCTCTTCTGGTCTCTCAACCACACTCCTTTTATTACCACACATCTCTCTTACCCTATTATTACTTACTCGATCAAACCACCTCACACCACATATTGTCATCAAACATCTCATTTCCAGCACTTGCACCCTCCTCCGAACAACTCTATCCATAGCCCACGCCTCGCAACCATGTAACATTGTTGGAACCACTATTCCTTTAAACATATCCATCTTTGCCTTCCGAGATAATGTTCTCGACTTCCACACATTCTTCAAGGCTCTCAGAATTTTTGCCCCCTTCCCCATCATATAATTCACTTCCGCTTCCATGGTTCCATCCGCTGCCAAATCCACCCCCAGATATCTAAAACACTTCACTTCCTCCAGTTTTTCTCCATTCAAACTTACCTTCCAATTGACTTGACCCTTAACCCTACTGTACCTAATAACCTTGCTCTTATTCACATTTACTCTCAACTTTCTTCTTTCACACACTTTACTAAACTCAGTCACCAGCTTCTGCAGTTTCTCACATGAATCAACCACCAGCGCTGTATCATCAGCGAACAACAACTGACTCACTTCCCAAGCTCTCTCATGCTCAACAGACTTCATACTTGCCCCTCTTTCTAAAACCCTTGCATTCATCTCCCTAACAACCCCATCGCTAAACAAATTAAACAACCATGGAGACATCACACACCCCTGCCGCAAACCTACATTCACTGAGAACCAATCACTTTCCTCTCTTCCTACACGTACACATGCCTTACATCCTCGATGAAAACTTTTCACTTATCCCTGGGGATAGGGGAGAAAGAATACTTCCTACGCATTCCCCACGTGTCGTAGAAGGCGACTAAAGAGGACGGGAGCGGGGGGCTAGAAACCCTACCCTCCTTGTATTTTTATTTTCTTAAAGGGGAAACAGAAGAAGGAGTCACGCGGGGATTGCTCATCCTCCTCAAAGGGTCAGACTGGGGTGTCTAAATGTGTGTGGATGTAACCAAGATGAGAAAAAAGGAGAGATAGGTAGTATGTTTGAGGAAAGGAACCTGGATGTTTTGGCTCTGACTGAAACGAAGCTCAAGTGTAAAGGGGAAGAGTAGTTTGGGAACGTCTTGGGAGTAAAGTCAGGGATCATTGAGAGGACAAGAGCAAGGGAAGGAGTAGCACTACTCCTGAAACACGAGTGCTGGGAGTATGTGATAGAGTGTAAGAAAGTAAACTCTAGATTGATATGGGTAAAACTGAAAGTTGATGGAGAGAGATGGGTGATTATTGGTGCATATGCACCTGGGCATGAGAAGAAAGATCATGAGAGGCAAGTGTTTTGGGAGCAGCTAAATGAGTGTGCTTGTGGTGTTGATGCACGAAATCGGGTTATAGTGATGGGTGATTTGAATGCAAAGGTGAGTAATGTGGTAGTTGAGGGAATAATTGGTATACATGGGGTGTTCAGTGTTGTAAATGGAAATGTTAAGGAGCTTGTAGATTTATGTGCTGAAAAAGGACTGGTGATTGGGAATACCTGGTTTAAAAAGAGAGATATACGTAAGTATACGTATATAAGTAGGATAGATGGCCAGAGAGCGTTATTGGATTACGTGTTGATTGATAGGCGCGCAAAAGAGAGACTTTTGGATGCTAATGTGCTGAGAGATGCAATTGGAGGGATGTCTGATCATTATCTTGTGGAGGCGAAGATGAGAATTTGTCGAGGTTATCAGAAAAGAAGAGAGAATGTTGGGGTGAAGAGAGTGGTGAGAGTAAGTGAGCTTGGGAAGGAGACTTGTGTGAGGAAGTACCAGGAGAGACTGAGTACAGAATGGAAAAAGGTGAGAACAAAGGAGGCAAGGGGAGTGAGGGAGGAATGGGATATATCTAGGGAAGCAGTGATGGCTTGCGCAAAAGATGCTTGTGGCATGAGAAGCGTGGGAAGTGGGCAGATTAGAAAGGGTAGTGAGTGGTGGGATGAAGAGATAAGATTATCAGTGAAAGAGAAGAGATAGGCATTTGGACGATTTTTGCAGGGAAATAATGCAAATGAGTGGGAGATGTACTAAAAAAGAGGCCAAATGAGAGTTGGGGTGAGAGAGTATCATTAAATTTTAGGGAGAATAAAAAGATGTTTTGGAAGGAGGTAAATAAAGTGCGTAAGACACGGGAACAAATGGGAACTTCAGTGAAGGGGGCTAATGGGGAGGTGATAACAAGTAGTGGTGATGTGAGAAGGAGATGGAGTGAGTATTTTGAAGGTTTGTTGAATGTGTTTGATGATAGAGTGGCAGATATAGGGTGTTTTGGTTTTGGTGCAAAGTGAGAGGGTTAGGGAAAATAACTTGGTAAGCAGAGAAGAGGTAGTAAAAGCTTTGCGGAAGATGAAAGCCGGCAAGGCAGCGGGTTTGGATGGCATTGCAGTGGAATTTATTAAAAAAGGGGGTGACTGTATTGTTGACTGTTTGGCAAGGCTATTCAATGTATGTATGACTGAATGTGAGGTGCCTGAAGATTAGAAGAATGCTTGCATAGTGCCATTGTACAAAGGCAAATGGGACAAAGGTGAGTGCTCAAATTACAGAGGTATAAGTTTGTTGAGTATTCCTGGGAAATTATATGGAAGGGTATTGATTGAGAGGGTGAAGGCATGTACTGACCATCAGATTGGGGAAGAGCATGTGTGGTTTCAGAAGTAGTAGAGGATGTGTGGATCAGGTGTTTGCTTTGAAGAATGTATGTGAGAAATACTTAGAAAAGCAAATGGATTTGTATGTAGCATTTATGGATCTGGAGAAGGCATATGATAGAGTTGATAGAGATGCTCTGTGGAAGGTATTAAGAATATATGGTGTGGGAGGCAAGTTGTTAGAAGCAGTGAAAAGTTTTTATCGAGGATGTAAGGCATGTGTACGTGTAGGAAGAGAGGAAAGTGATTGGTTCTCAGTGAATGTAGGTTTGCGGCAGGGGTGTGTGATGTCTCCATGGTTGTTTAATTGGTTTATGGATGGGGTTGTTAGGGAGGTGAATGCAAGAGTTTTGGAAAGAGGGGCAAGTATGAAGTCTGTTGGCGATGAGAGAGCTTGGGAAGTGAGTCAGTTGTTGTTCGCTGATGATACAGCGCTGGTGGCTGATTCATGTGAGAAACTGCAGAAGCTGGTGACTCAGTTTGGTAAAGTGTGTGAAAGAAGAAAGTTAAGAGTAAATGTGAATAAGAGCAAGGTTATTAGGTACAGTAGGGTTGAGGGTCAAGTCAATTGGGAGGTGAGTTTGAATGGAGAAAAACTGGAGGAAGTGAAGTGTTTTAGATATCTGGGAGTGGATCTGGCAGCGGATGGAACCATGGAAGCGGATGTGGATCATAGGGTGGCGGAGGAGGCGAAAATTCTGGGAGCCTTGAAGAATGTGTGGAAGTCGAGAACATTATCTTGGAAAGCGGGAATGGGTATGTTTGAAGGAATAGTGGTTCCAACAATGTTGTATGGTTGCGAAACGTGGGCTATGGATAGAGTTGTGCGCAGGAGGATGGATGTGCTGGAAATGAGATGTTTGTGGACAATATGTGGTGTGAGGTGGTTTGATCGAGTAAGTAACGTAAGGGTAAGAGAGATGTGTGGAAATAAAAAGAGCGTGGTTGAGAGAGCAGAAGAGGGTGTTTTGAAATGGTTTGGGCACATGGAGAGAATGAGTGAGGAAAGATTGACCAAGAGAATATATGTTTCGGAGGTGGAGGGAACGAGGAGAAGAGGGAGACCAAATTGGAGGTGGAAAGATGGAGTGAAAAAGATTTTGTGTGATCGGGGCCTGAACATGCAGGAGGGTGAAAGGAGGGCAAGGAATAGAGTGAATTGGAGCGATGTGGTATACCGGGGCTGACGTGCTGTCAGTGGATTGAATCAAGGCATGTGAAGCGTCTGGGGTAAACCATGGAAAGCTGTGTAGGTATGCATATTTGCGTGTGTGGACGTATGTATATACATGTGTATGGGGGTGGGTTGGGCCATTTCTTTCGTCTGTTTCCTTGCGCTACCTCGCAAACGCGGGAGACAGCGACAAAGCAAAAAAAAAAAAAAAAAAAATATATATATATTTTTTTTTTTTTTTATACTTTGTCGCTGTCTCCCGCGTTTGCGAGGTAGCGCAAGGAAACAGACGAAAGAAATGGCCCTACCCACCCCCATACACATGTATATACATACGTCCACACACGCAAATATACATACCTACACAGCTTTCCATGGTTTACCCCAGACGCTTCACATGCCTTGATTCAATCCACTGACAGCACGTCAGCCCCGGTATACCACATCGCTCCAACTCACTCTATTCCTTGCCCTCCTTTCACCCTCCTGCATGTTCAGGCCCCGATCACACAAAATCTTTTTCACTCCATCTTTCCACCTCCAATTTGGTCTCCCTCTTCTCCTTGTTCCCTCCACCTCCGACACATATATCCTCTTGGTCAATCTTTCCTCACTCATCCTCTCCATGTGCCCAAACCACTTCAAAACACCCTCTTCTGCTCTCTCAACCACGCTCTTTTTATTTCCACACATCTCTCTTACCCTTACGTTACTCACTCGATCAAACCACCTCACACCACACATTGTCCTCAAACATCTCATTTCCAGCACATCCATCCTCCTGCGCACAATTCTATCCACAGCCCACGCCTCGCAACCATACAACATTGTTGGAACCACTATTCCTTCAAACATACCCATTTTTGCTTTCCGAGATAATGTTCTCGACTTCCACACATTCTTCAAGGCCCCCAGAATTTTCGCCCCCTCCCCCACCCTATGATCCACTTCCGCTTCCATGGTTCCATCCGCTGCCAGATCCACTCCCAGATATCTAAAACACCTCACTTCCTCCAGTTTTTCTCCATTCAAACTCACCTCCCAATTGACTTGACCCTCAGCCCTACTGTACCTAATAACCTTGCTCTTATTCACATTTACTCTTAACTTTCTTCTTCCACACACTTTACCAAACTCAGTCACCAGCTTCTGCAGTTTCACACATCAATCAGCCACCAGCGCTGTGTCATCAGCGAACAACAGCTGACTCACTTCCCAAGCTCTCTCATCCCCAACAGACTTCATACTTGCCCCTCTTTCCAAAACTCTTGCATTTACCTCCCTAACAACCCCATCCATAAACAAATTAAACAACCATGGAGACATCACACACCTCTGCCGCAAACCTACATTCACTGAGAACCAATCACTTTCCTCTCTTCCTACACGTACACATGCCTTACATCCTCGATAAAAACTTTTCACTGCTTCTAACAACTTTCCTCCCACACCATATATTCTTAATACCTTCCACAGAGCATCTCTATCAACTCTATCATATGCCTTCTCCAGATCCATAAATGCTACATACAAATCCATTTGCTTTTCTAAGTATTTCTCACATACATTCTTCAAAGCAAACACCTGATCCACACATCCTCTACCACTTCTGAAACCACACTGCTCTTCCCCAATCTGATGCTCTGTACATGCCTTCACCCTCTCAATTAATACCCTCCCATATAATTTACCAGGAATACTCAACAAACTTATACCTCTGTAATTTGAGCACTCACTCTTATCCCCTTTGCCTTTGTACAATGGCACTATGCACGCATTCCGCCAATCCTCAGGCACCTCACCATGAGTCATACATACATTAAATAACCTTACCAACCAGTCAACAATACAGTCACCCCCTTTTTTAATAAATTCCACTGCAATACCATCCAAACCTGCTGCCTTGCCGGCTTTCATCTTCCGCAAAGCTTTCACTACCTCTTCTCTGTTTACCAAATCATTTTCCCTAACCCTCTCACTTTGCACACCACCTCGACCAAAACACCCTATATCTGCCACTCTATCATCAAACACATTCAACAAACCTTCGAAATACTCACTCCATCTCCTTCTCACATCACCACTACTTGTTATCACCTCCCCATTTGCGCCCTTCACTGAAGTTCCCATTTGCTCCCTTGTCTTACGCACTTTATTTACCTCCTTCCAGAACATCTTTTTATTCTCCCTACAATTTAATGATACTCTCTCACCCCATCTCTCATTTGCCCTTTTTTTCACCTCTTGCACCTTTCTCTTGACCTCCTGTCTCTTTCTTTTATACATCTCCCAATCAATTGCATTTTTTTCCCTGCAAAAATCGTCCAAATGCCTCTCTCTTCTCTTTCACTAATACTCTTACTTCTTCATCCCACCACTCACTACCCTTTCTAATCAACCCACCTCCCACTCTTCTCATGCCACAAGCATCTTTTGCGCAATCCATCACTGATTCCCTAAATACATCCCATTCCTCCCCCACTCCCCTTACTTCCATTGTTCTCACCTTTTTCCATTCTGTACTCAGTCTCTCCTGGTACTCCCTCACACAGGTCTCCTTCTCAAGCTCACTTACTCTCACCACCCTCTTCACCCCAACATTCACTCTTCTTTTCTGAAAACCCATACAAATCTTCACCTTAGCCTCCACAAGATAATGATCAGACATCCCTCCAGTTGCACCTCTCAGCACATTAACATCCAAAAGTCTCTCTTTCGCACGCCTGTCAATTAACACGTAATCCAATAACGCTCTCTGGCCATCTCTCCTACTTACATAAGTATACTTATGTATATCTCGCTTTTTAAACCAGGTATTCCCAATCATCAGTCCTTTTTCAGCACATAAATCTACAAGCTCTTCACCATTTCCATTTACAACACTGAACACCCCATGTATACCAATTATTCCCTCAACTGCCACATTACTCACCTTTGCATTCAAATCACCCAACACTATAACCCGGTCTCGTGCATCAAAACCACTAACAAACTCATTCAGCTGCTCCCAAAACACTTGCCTCTCTTGATGTTTCTTCTCATGCCCAGGCGCATAAGCACCAATAATCACCCACATCTCTCCATCAACTTTCAGTTTTACCCATATTAATCGAGAATTTACTTTCTTACACTCTATCACATACTCCCACAACTCCTGTTTCAGGAGTATTGCTACTCCTTCCCTTGCTCTTGTCCTCTCACTAACCCCTGACTTTACTCCCCAGACATTCCCAAACCACTCTTCCCCTTTACCCTTGAGCTTCAATTCACTCAGAGCCAAAACATCCAGGTTCCTTTCCTCAAACATACTACCTATCTCTCCTTTTTTCACATCTTGGTTACATCCACACACATTTAGGCACCCCACTCTGAGCCTTCGAGGAGGATGAGCACTCCCCGCGTGACTCCTTCTTCTGTTTCCCATTTTAGAAAGTTAATACAAAGAGGGGAGGATTTCTGGCCCCCCGCTCCCGTCCCCTCTAGTCGCTTTCTACGACACGCGAGGAATACGTGGGAAGTATTCTTTCACCCCTATCCCCAGGGATAATATACATATATATATATATACATATACACATACACACACATACACATACATACGCACATATACATACACACACACATACATATATATACATATGAAAAATGTAAGAAACAATTTAGAAAACTGAAACATATATATATATCGTAGAAAAATCAAACAACATGAATTTCATGCAATGATATTCAAGTATGTAAAACCATGAGCCTCTCATACTGGCAGCCAATTATTACCATATTTGTACAGCATCAGGGAATCATATACATCATTTCTCGCTAATGTTTCAATAGGTTGACGTCTAAGTCGAGTTCCCCTTCTTGCAGCAGCAGTATAGCCACATGCACAGCATAACCGCATGCAGAAGTGCTGGACCACTGTGCAGCCATCACCAACCATATCTCAATTCTATCTTCCTGCCTGGGGTAAACCATGGAAAGCTGTGTAGGTATGTATATTTGCGTGTGTGGACGTATGTATATACATGTGTATGGGGGTGGGTTGGGCCATTTCTTTCGTCTGTTTCCTTGCGCTACCTCGCAAACGCGGGAGACAGCGACAAAGCAAAAAAAAAAAAGAAAAAAAAAAAAAAATATATATATATATATATATATATATATATATATATATATATATATATATTTTATTTATTTATTTTGCTTTGTCGCTGTCTCCCGCGTTTGCGAGGTAGAGCAAGGAAACAGACGAAAGAAATGGCCCTACCCACCCCCCTACACATGTATATACATACACGTCCACACACGCAAATACACATACCTATACATCTCAATGTACACATATATATACACACAGACACATACATATATACCCATGCACACAATTCACACTGTCTGCCTTCATTCATTCTCATCGCCACCTCGCCACACATGGAATACCATCCCCCTCCCCCCTCATGTGTGCGAGGTAGCGCTAGGAAAAGACAACAAAGGCCCCATTTGTTCACACTCAGTCTCTAGCTGTCATGCAATAATGCCCGAAACCACAGCTCCCTTTCCACATAGAGGCCCCACAGAACTTTCCATGGTTTACCCCAGACGTTTCACATGCCCTGATTCAATCCACTGACAGCACGTCAGCCCCGGTATACCACATCGATCCAATTCACTCCATTCCCCGCCCCCCTCTCACCCTCCTGCATGTTCAGGCCCCGATCACTCAAAACCCCCTTCACTCCATCTTTCCACTTCCAATTTGGTCTCCCACCTCTCCTCGCTCCCTCCACCTCCGACACATATATCCTCTTGGTCAATCTCTCCTCACTCACTCTCTCCATGTGCCCAAACCATTTCAAAACACCCTCTTCTGCTCTCTCAACCACGCTCTTTTTATTTCCACACATCTCTCTTACCCTTACGTTACTCACTCGATCAAACCACCTCACACCACACATTGTCCTCAAACATCTCATTTCCAGCACATCCACCCTCCTGCGCACAACTCGATCCATAGCCCACGCCTCGAAACCATACAACATTGTTGGAACCACTATTCCTTCAAACATACCCATTCCCGCTTTCCGAGATAATGCTCTCGACTTCCACACATTCTTCAAGGCTCCCATGATTTTCGCCCCCGCCCCCACCCTATGATTCACTTCCGCTTCCATGGTTCCATCCGCTGCCAGATCCACTCCCAGATATCTAAAACACCCTACCTCCTCCAGCCCTTCTCCATTCAAACTTACCTCCCAATTGACTTGACCCTCAACCCTACTGTACCTAATAACCTTGCTCTTATTCACATTTACTCTCAACTTTCTTCTTTTACACACTTTACCAAACTCAGTCACCAGCTTCTGCAGTTTCTCACATGAATCAGCCATCAGCGCTGTATCATCAGCGAACAACAACTGACTCACTTCCCAAGCTGTCTCATCCACAACAGACCTCATACTTGCCCCTCCTTCCAAAACTCTTGCATTCACCTCCCTAACAACCCCATCCATAAACAAACTAAACAACCATGGAGACATCACACACCCCTGCTGCAAACCTACATTCACTGAGAACCAATCACTTTCCTCTCTTCCTACACGTACACATGCCTTACATCCTCGATAAAAACTTTTCACTGCTTCTAACAACTTGCCTCCCACACAATATATTCTTAATACCTTCCACAGAGCATCTCTATCAACTCTATCATATGCCTTCTCCAGATCCACTAATGCTACATACAGATCCATTTGCTTTTCCAAGTATGTCTCACATACATTCTTCAAAGCAAACACCAGTCCACACATCCTCTACCACTTCCGAAACCACACTGCTCCTCCCCTATCTGATGCTCTGTACATGCCCCCACCCTCCCAATCAATACCCTCCCATATACTTTACCAGGAATACTGAACAAACTCACACCTCTGTAATTCGAGCACTCACTCTTATCCCCTTTGCCCCTGCACATTGGCACCATGCACGCATTCCGCCAATCCTCAGGCACCCCACCACGAGTCATACATACATTAAATAACCCCAACAACCAGTCAACAATACAGCCACCCCCCTCTCCCTTTAATAGATACCACTGCAATACCATCCATACCTGTTGCCTTGCCGGCTTTCATCTTCCGCAAAGCTTTTACTACCTCTTCCCCGTTCACCAAATCATTTTCCCTAACCCTCTCACTTTGCACACCACCTCGACCAAAACATCCTATATCTGCCACTCTATCATCAAACACATTCAACAAACCTTCAAAATACTCACTCTCCTTCTCACATCAGCACTACTTGTTATCACCGCCCCACTAGCGCCCTTCACTGAAGTCCCATTTGCTTCCTTGTCTTACGCACTTTATTTACCTCTTTCCAGAACATCTTTTTATTCTCCCTAAAATTTAATGATACTCTCTCACCCCAACTCTCATTTGCCCTCTTTTTCACCTCTTGCACATTTCTCTTAACATCATTCATTTAGTGTTATTAATAACATTCAAACTCAGAAAATGGCATATGTGGTGACAACCATTTGGTGAGAGATTGTCATGTGATTAAGACATTATCTTCCCCAAACATGATAGCAAGACGAGAAGAAAGCACAAACACTCAGAGTGGAGGGACACAGTCATCAATCATCTCATAATTAAAAAAAGATGATATCAAATGTTTATATGAAGCCATTGATCATTACATGTTCAGTCTTCGTATATATTAGGCAGTCAGTAACGACCACTTCCAGAGGACGAGTTCCTCGAGAGATGAACGACAGAACAACCAGAAGCCATAACATATGAAGAACAACCAGAAGCCATAACACATGAAGAACAACCAGAAGCCATAACACATGAAGAGCAACCAGAAGCCATAACACATGAAGAACAACCAGAAGCCATAACATATGAAGAACAACCAGAAGCCATAACACATGAAGAACAACCAGAAGCCATAACACATGATGAGCAACCAGAAGCCATAACACATGAAGAACAACCAGAAGCCATAACACATGAAGAGCAACCAGAAGCCATAACACATGAAGAACAACCAGAAGCCATAACATATGAAGAACAACCAGAAGCCATAACACATGAAGAACAACCAGAAGCCATAACACATGAAGAACAACCAGAAGCCATAACATATGAAGAACAACCAGAAGCCATAACACATGAAGAACAACCAGAAGCAATAATATATGAAGAACAACCAGCAGCCATAACCTATGAAGAACAACCAGAAGCCATAACATATGAAGAACAACCAGAAGCCATAACATATGAAGAACAACCAGAAGCCATAACATAGGAAGAACAACCAGAAGCCATAACATATGAAGAACAACCAGAAGCCATAACATATGAAGAACAACCAGAAGCCATAACATATGAAGAACAAGACTTTTACATAAACTCAAAGCACACGGAATCAGTGAAGAACTGTGTACATGGATCAGAGACTGGCTTACCGGAAGAAAGCAACGTGTAGTATTAAACGGCGAAGCCTCACATTGGTTAGACGTAACGAGTGGTGTGCCACAGGGGTCGCTCCTAGGCCCAGGTCTTTTCATGATATACATTGATGACCTACAACTCGGTCTCATATCTAACATCTCTAAATCTGCTGACAATACTAAACTAGGAGGTAGAGCTGTAAACAGGCGAGACTGAGAAATGATTCAAAGAGATCTTAACTTACTAACAGAATGAAGAAAAGGAACTTGGAGTTGTCATTAGCAACAATCAGTAACACACTAGACAGTGTCAAGCAGGAAGTAAAAAAGATAACCAAATGTTAGGTTTCATAGCCAGGAACATAGATTACATGACACCAGAAACAATTCTCACACTTTATAATTCTCTAGTAAGATCACACCTTGAATATGTGGTCCAGTTTTGGTCCCAAACTATAAAAGAGACGAGGAAAAACTAGAGCAAGTACAAAGACGCGCGACAAAATTGATCCCATTCTATATAAATCTGACATACGAAGAGAGACTAACACGATTGGATCTTCTCCCTTAAAAAACGTAGACTTCGCGGCGACTTAATCCAAGTGTTCAAAATTCTGAACAAGTTTGATAAAGTAAATCACGAACATCTTTTCTCGAAATACAAGAAGATACAGTTACCAAGACAAATGGAATAAAACTCAAAGCTAAAAGATGCAGTACGGACGTGGGAAAAAGCTTCTTTTCCTATAGCTGTGTTGAGTTACCGTCAGACGTAGTGAATGTTAAGACTATAAATAACTTCAAAAGTCGTTTATATAGATATTCTATTAATTCAGGTAAACTTTGAGAAAAACGCCAGAAATAGACGTATAAACGACAGCGGTAACGGGGACACTAGAAGCTAATGTGCAGCAGCGGGAAGTCGGTGAGAGGTTAAACTTCTGAACAGAATTACATTTTTCTTGTTAAGTTGAATCATTCTATTTTTTCAGACAACACAGTCGTGGGTCAAACAGGCCTCCTGTTGTCTGTCTTTCTCATGTAAACTCATGTAAACAACCACAGGCCATGACATACGAAGAACAACCAGATGACATAAAATATCAAGGACAACCAGAGGATATAACATGGTAAGAACACCAGCGGTCATAACATGTGAACAACAACCAGAAGCAATAACATAAAGAACAATCAGAAACCATGATATATGAAGAACAAGCAAAAGCTATAACATATTAAGAACAATCAGAAGCAATAACATATCAAGAACAATCAGACGCCATAACATATGAATAACAACCAGAGGCCATAACATATGAAGAACAACCAGAAGCCATAACATATGAAGAACAACCAGAAGCCATAACATATCAAGAACAACCAGAGGTTATAACACAGTAAGCAGCATGACTGTGGCTGAAACAATATAGAGAAGTATTACAACATTACAAGTGTTGTAGCTGTATGTGTTAACATATTATGAGGATGATTTTTGTGAGTACACACACGATGCATATGTTTACACAGTTGTGTGATGGTGGGTAGGAACCCCTCACCATGCTGTAGAAACACACACACACACACACACACACACACACACACACACACACACACACACACACACACACACACACACACACACACATACACACACACAAACACACACACACACACACACACACACACACACACACACACACACACACACACACACATGGGATATGATGCTCGGTAATAAAGGTTCATATCTGCCTGTAAGTGTGCAGTTCTGACGTCATTAATTGTGATTACCAGATAAACAAGGATTATCTGGATTGGTCTAATTTCATCGTGGGAAAAAATTTCATTCAGAGGAAATAATATTGCAAATATTACAACTACTTACTGAGTTGTACGGAGATAAACACAAGATACGTTTCCGGTTGTTACAAGAGGTGTAAATAATTTGTAAATGATATCACAGTATGAAACACAGTTGTAAATGAAGATGCATTGTGAAATACAACTGTACGTAAATGAGCAATACATTAATGATAGTTGTAAATGACACTATAATGCGAAATGTTGTCGTTAATGACACTGAAAGATGAGACACATTCGTAAATGACACTGGAATATGAAACATAAATGTAAATGACACGAGATGAAATACATTTGTAAGTGACACTGTAATACAAGATACAGCTGTGAAGGACACTGGGGGGATGAAATACAGTTATACATATCACTGAATTATGAAATATACTCATAAATGATACAGGAGTGAGAAATATACTTATGAATGATACAGGAGTGAAAAAACATATTCGTAAATGAATCTGGAATGCAAAATTAGTTTGTAAATAGCACTAGAATATGAAACATAACTGTAAGTAACACTGGAATGTGAAACTGCATGTTCTTTGTTAGTTGAGGCAACTGTTGAGGGTATCATGTGATCATATATATATATATATATATATATATATATATATATATATATATATATATATATATATATATATATATATGGGTATGTTTGAAGGAATAGTGGTTCCAACAATGTTGTATGGTTGCGAGGCGTGGGCTATGGATAGAGTTGTGCGCAGGAGGGTGGATGTGCTGGAAATGAGATGTTTGAGGACAATGTGTGGTGTGAGGTGGTTTGATCGAGTAAGCAACGTAAGGGTAAGAGAGATGTGTGGAAATAAAAAGAGCGTGGTTGAGAGAGCAGAAGAGGGTGTTTTGAAATGGTTTGGGCACATGGAGAGAATGAGTGAGGAAAGATTGACCAAGAGGATATATGTGTCGGAGGTGGAGGGAACGAGGAGAAGTGGGAGACCAAATTGGAGGTGGAAAGATGGAGTGAAAAAGATTTTGAGTGATCGGGCCTGAACATGCAGGAGGGTGAAAGGCGGGCAAGGAATAGAGTGAATTGGATCGATGTGGTATACCGGGGTTGACGTGCTGTCAGTGGATTGAATCAGGGCATGTGAAGCTTCTGGGGTAAACCATGGAAAGTTGTGTGGGGCCTGGATGTGGAAAGGGAGCTGTGGTTTCGGGCATTATTGCATGACAGCTAGAGACTGAGTGTGAACGAATGGGGCCTTTGTTGTCTTTTCCAAGCGCTACCTCGCACACATGAAGGGGGAGGGGGATGGTATTCCATGTGTGGCGAGGTGGCGATGGGAATGAATAAAGGCAGACAGTGTGAATTGTGTGCATATGTGTCTGTGTGTGTATATATATGTGTACATTGGGATGTATAGGTATGTATGTTTGCGTGTGTGGTCGTGTAAGTATATACATGTGTATGGGGGTGGGTTGGGCCATTTCTTTCGTCTGTTTCCTTGCGCTACCTCGCAAACGCGGGAGACAGCGACAAAGCAAAATAAATTATAATATATATATATATATATATATATATATATATATATATATATATATATATATATATATATATATATATATATATATGTGTATATATATATATATATATATATATATATATATATATATATATATATATATATATATATATATATATATATATATATATATATATATATATATATATATATATAGACTCCACCAAGAAACATCATTTATTAAGTCCTAGATGCCAACATGGGATGACTCCACCTCTCTCCTACAGTGGCTGAATTTTCCCCTAGAACTCCACCTGGGGTTGAGATGTGAGTAGGAGCTTCCCCTAACATTGCGTGGTCTTTATTTATGTATAGTGTTGACCGAACCTGTGTGGCGGTACACAACTCTCCACTCCCCCTCTCTTAACCCACTAAACTGAACCAGATTTGAAGAACGGATTACCCTGCTATCTGAGGTCGCTTGACGAAGTTTTCACTGAATAAGAAATCGCGTCGTGTCTTGCACTAACACGGAGTCGTACGTCTTAAGAGGTGTTACTGTATATTTCAGATGGGAAGAATTGGCGGAGGGGAAAAGTGCGCATTGCTGAAGCTGGAGCAAACATGAAAGAGCAGGATGAATCATGAAGCGTGGATAGAAAACAGTGAAATATAAGAGGAGGGGAAACCTTACAGAAGTGAAGGAATATGAGAGAGAGAGAGAGAGAGAGAGAGAGAGAGAGAGAGAGAGAGAGAGAGAGAGAGAGAGAGAGAGAGAGAGAGAGAGAGAGAGAGAGAGAGAGAGAAAATAAGTTTGGTCTTCACTATGTGTTTCGTCATGTTTGTAACAGATCAAAGTCATATCAACATGGACGTTTGACCGAGCAGGTGACCCGTCCTCCTGCTGCCCCAGCATGTTTACACTGCAGTCGTCATCATGATAACTTGTGTGAGAAATCTGTGTTAACAAGATGATTGTAACGAATCATGAACACCAGCAGACACATCTGCCTACACTCACTGTATGATACTACTACACTCACTGTATAATACTACTACACTCACTGTATAGTACCACTACACTCACTGTATAGTACTATTACACTCACTGTACAATACTACTACACTCACTGTATAATACTACTACACTCACTCTATAGTACCACTACACTCACTGTATAGTACTATTACACTCACTGTACAATACTACTACACTCACTGTATAGTACTACTACACTCACTGTATAATACTAATACACTCACTGTATAATACTACTACACTCACTGCATAATACTACTACACTCACTGTATAAAATACTACTACACTCACTGTATAATACTACTACACTCACTGTATAGTACTACTACACTCACTGTATAATACTACTACACTCACTCTATAGTACCACTACACTCACTGTATAGTACTATTACACTCACTGTACAATACTACTACACTCACTGTATAATACTACTACACTCACTGTATAGTACCATTACGCTCACTGTATAGTACCACTACACTCACTGTATAGTACCACTACACTCACTGTATAGTACCACTACACTCACTGTATAGTACCACTACACTCACTGTATAATACTACTACACTCACTGTATAATACTACTACACTCACTGTATAGTACTACTACACTCACTGTATAATACTACTACACTCACTGTATAATACTACTACACTCACTGTATAATACTACTACACTCACTGTATAGTACCACTACACTCACTGTATAGTACTATTACACTCACTGTATAATACTACTACACTCACTGTATAGTACCACTACACTCACCGTATAATACCACTACACTCACTGTATAATGCTGCTAGTCACCAAAGACTTTCCTTAGCTAATCAAGTAAAGTTAAGCTACGCTTGCTTAGGTTGGGTTGAGTTCGGTTCTGGAGCATCTGGCAACTTTCACAAGTTCAGTTGTTTATTAGTAAATATTGCGCCAAGATGACAAGTTACAAACCCATTATGACATTTAGAAAACGGAGGCCCTGTACCAGCCATGTAGGGTACACAGATGTGAGGTGTCTATTTTGCCATTGGATAAGACCATATGATTGTGATTATATATATGTATATATATATATATATATATATATATATATATATATATATATATATATATATATTTTTTTTTTTTGTCGCTGTCTCCCGCGTTTGCGAGGTAGCGCAAGGAAACAGACGAAAGAAATGGCCCAACCCACCCCCATACATACGTCCACACACGCAAATACACATACCTACACAGCTTTCCATGGTTTACCCCAGACGCTTCACATGCCTTGATTCAATCCACTGACAGCACGTCAACCCCGGTATACCACATCGCTCCAATTCACTCTATTCCTTACCCTCCTTTCACCCTCCTGCATGTTCAGGCCCCGATCACACAAAATCTTTTTCACTCCATCTTTCCACCTCCAATTTGGTCTCCCTCTTCTCCTTGTTCCCTCCACCTCCGACACATATATCCTCTTGGTCAATCTTTCCTCGCTCATTCTCTCCATGTGCCCAAACCATTTCAAAACACCCTCTTCTGCTCTCTCAACCACGCTCTTTTCATTTCCACATATCTCTCTTACCCTTACGTTACTTACTCGATCAAACCACCTCACACCACACATTGTCCTCAATCATCTCATTTCCAGCACATCCATCCTCCTGCGCACAACTCTATCCATAGCCCACGCCTCGCAACCATACAACATTGTTGGAACCACTATTCCTTCAACATACCCATTTTTGCTTTCCGAGATAATGTTCTCGACTTCCACACATTCTTCAAGCTCCCAGGATTTTCGCCCCCTTCCCCACCCTATGATCCACTTCCGCTTCCATGGTTCCATCCGCTGCCAGATCAACTCCCAGATATCTAAAACACTTTACTTCCTCCAGTTTTTCTCCATTTAAACTTACCTCCCAATTGACTTGACCCTCAACCCTATTGTCCCTAATAACTTTGCTCTTATTCACATTTACTCTTAACTTTCTCCTTTCACACACTTTACCAAACTCAGTCACCAGCTTCTGCAGTTTCTCACATGAATCAGCCACCAGCGCTGTATCATCAGCGAACAACAACTGACTCACTTCCCAAGCTCTCTCATCCCAACAGACTTCATACTTGCCCCTCTTTCCAAAACTCTTGCATTCACCTCCCTAACAACCCCATCCATAAACAAATTAAACAACCATGGAGACATCACACACTCATGCCGCAAACCTACATTCACTGAGAACCAATCACTTTCCTCTCTTCCTACACGTACACATGCCTTACATCCTCGATAAAAACTTTTCACTGCTTCTAACAACTTGCCTCCCACAACATATATTCTTAATACCTTCCACAGAGCATCTCTATCAACTCTATCATATGCCTTCTCCTGATCCATAAATGCTACATACAAATCCATTTGCTTTTCTAAGTATTTCTCACATACATTCTTCAAAGCAAACTCCTGATCCACACATCCTCTATCACTTCTGAAACCACACTGCTCTTCCCCAATCTGATGCTCTGTACATGCCCTCACCCTCTCAATCAATACCCTCCCATATACTTTACCAGGAATACTGAACAAACTCACACCTCTGTAATTCGAGCACTCACTCTTATCCCCTTTGCCCCTGCACATTGGCACCATGCACGCATTCCGCCAATCCTCAGGCACCCCACCACGAGTCATACATACATTAAATAACCCCAACAACCAGTCAACAATACAGCCACCCCCCTCTCCCTTTAATAGATACCACTGCAATACCATCCATACCTGTTGCCTTGCCGGCTTTCATCTTCCGCAAAGCTTTTACTACCTCTTCCCCGTTCACCAAATCATTTTCCCTAACCCTCTCACTTTGCACACCACCTCGACCAAAACATCCTATATCTGCCACTCTATCATCAAACACATTCAACAAACCTTCAAAATACTCACTCCATCTCCCTCTCACATCACCACTACTTGTTATCACCGCCCCACTAGCGCCCTTCACTGAAGTTCCTATTTGCTCCCTTGTCTTACGCACTTTATCTACCTCCTTCCAGAACATCTTTTTATTCTCCCTAAAATTTAATGATACTCTCTCACCCCAACTCTCATTTGCCCTCTTTTTCACCTCTTGCACCTTTCTCTTGACATCATTCATTTAGTGTTATTAATAACATTCAAACTCAGAAAATGGCATATGTGGTGACAACCATTTGGTGAGAGATTGTCATGTGATTAAGACATTATCTTCCCCAAACATGATAGCAAGACGAGAAGAAAGCACAAACACTCAGAGTGGAGGGACACAGTTATCAATCATCTCATAATTAAAAAAAGATGATATTAAATGTTTATATGAAGCCATTGATCATTACATGTTCAGTCTTCGTATATATTAGGCAGTCAGTAACGACCACTTCCAGAGGACGAGTTCCTCGAGAGATGAACGACAGAACAACCAGAAGCCATAACATATGAAGAACAACCAGAAGCCATAACACATGAAGAACAACCAGAAGCCATAACACATGAAGAGCAACCAGAAGCCATAACACATGAAGAACAACCAGAAGCCATAACATATGAAGAACAACCAGAAGCCATAACACATGAAGAACAACCAGAAGCCATAACACATGATGAGCAACCAGAAGCCATAACACATGAAGAACAACCAGAAGCCATAACACATGAAGAGCAACCAGAAGCCATAACACATGAAGAACAACCAGAAGCCATAACATATGAAGAACAACCAGAAGCCATAACACATGAAGAACAACCAGAAGCCATAACACATGAAGAACAACCAGAAGCCATAACATATGAAGAACAACCAGAAGCCATAACACATGAAGAACAACCAGAAGCAATAATATATGAAGAACAACCAGCAGCCATAACCTATGAAGAACAACCAGAAGCCATAACATATGAAGAACAACCAGAAGCCATAACATATGAAGAACAACCAGAAGCCATAACATAGGAAGAACAACCAGAAGCCATAACATATGAAGAACAACCAGAAGCCATAACATATGAAGAACAACCAGAAGCCATAACATATGAAGAACAAGACTTTTACATAAACTCAAAGCACACGGAATCAGTGAAGAACTGTGTACATGGATCAGAGACTGGCTTACCGGAAGAAAGCAACGTGTAGTATTAAACGGCGAAGCCTCACATTGGTTAGACGTAACGAGTGGTGTGCCACAGGGGTCGCTCCTAGGCCCAGGTCTTTTCATGATATACATTGATGACCTACAACTCGGTCTCATATCTAACATCTCTAAATCTGCTGACAATACTAAACTAGGAGGTAGAGCTGTAAACAGGCGAGACTGAGAAATGATTCAAAGAGATCTTAACTTACTAACAGAATGAAGAAAAGGAACTTGGAGTTGTCATTAGCAACAATCAGTAACACACTAGACAGTGTCAAGCAGGAAGTAAAAAAGATAACCAAATGTTAGGTTTCATAGCCAGGAACATAGATTACATGACACCAGAAACAATTCTCACACTTTATAATTCTCTAGTAAGATCACACCTTGAATATGTGGTCCAGTTTTGGTCCCAAACTATAAAAGAGACGAGGAAAAACTAGAGCAAGTACAAAGACGCGCGACAAAATTGATCCCATTCTATATAAATCTGACATACGAAGAGAGACTAACACGATTGGATCTTCTCCCTTAAAAAACGTAGACTTCGCGGCGACTTAATCCAAGTGTTCAAAATTCTGAACAAGTTTGATAAAGTAAATCACGAACATCTTTTCTCGAAATACAAGAAGATACAGTTACCAAGACAAATGGAATAAAACTCAAAGCTAAAAGATGCAGTACGGACGTGGGAAAAAGCTTCTTTTCCTATAGCTGTGTTGAGTTACCGTCAGACGTAGTGAATGTTAAGACTATAAATAACTTCAAAAGTCGTTTATATAGATATTCTATTAATTCAGGTAAACTTTGAGAAAAACGCCAGAAATAGACGTATAAACGACAGCGGTAACGGGGACACTAGAAAGCTAATGTGCAGCAGCGGGAAGTCGGTGATAGGTTAAACTTCTGAACAGAATTACATTTTTCTTTTTAAGTTGAATCATTCTATTTTTTCAGACAACACAGTCGTGGGTCAAACAGGCCTCCTGTTGTCTGTCTTTCTCATGTAAACTTATGTAAACAACCACAGGCCATGACATACGAAGAACAACCAGATGACATAAGATATCAAGGACAACCAGAGGATATAACATGCTAAGAACACCAGAGGTCATAACATGTGAACAGCAACCAGAAGCAATAACATATTAAGAACAATCAGAAACCATGATATATGAAGAACAAGCAAAAGCTATAACATATTAAGAACAATCAGAAGCAATAACATATCAAGAACAATCAGACGCCATAACATATGAATAACAACCAGAGGCCATAACATATGAAGAACAACCAGAAGCCATAACATATGAAGAACAACCAGAAGCCATAACATATCAAGAACAACCAGAGGTTATAACACAGTAAGCAGCATGACTGTGGCTGAAACAATATAGAGAAGTATTACAACATTACAAGTGTTGTAGCTGTATGTGTTAACATATTATGAGGATGATTTTTGTGAGTACACACACGATGCATATGTTTACACAGTTGTGTGATGGTGGGTAGGAACCCCTCACCATGCTGTAGAAACACACACACACACACACACACACACACACACACACACACACACACACACACACACACACACACACACACACACACACACATACACACACACAAACACACACACACACACACACACACACACACACACACACACACACACACACACACACACATGGGATATGATGCTCGGTAATAAAGGTTCATATCTGCCTGTAAGTGTGCAGTTCTGACGTCATTAATTGTGATTACCAGATAAACAAGGATTATCTGGATTGGTCTAATTTCATCGTGGGAAAAAATTTCATTCAGAGGAAATAATATTGCAAATATTACAACTACTTACTGAGTTGTGCGCAGATAAACACAAGACACGTTTCCGGTTGTTACAAGAGGTGTAAATAATTTGTGAATAATATCACAGTATGAAACACAGTTGTAAATGAGGATGCATTGTGAAATACAACTGTACGTAAATGAGCAATATATTAATGATAGTTGTAAATGACACTATAATGCGAAATGTTGTCGTTAATGACACTGAAAGATGAGACACATTCGTAAATGACACTGGAATATGAAACATAAATGTAAATGACACGAGATGAAATACATTTGTAAGTGACACTGTAATACAAGATACAGCTGTGAAGGACACTGGGGGGATGAAATATAGTTATACATATCACTGAATTATGAAATATACTCATAAATGATACAGGACTGAGAAATATACTTATGAATGATACAGGAGTGAGAAACATATTCGTAAATGAATCTGGAATGCAAAATCAGTTTGTAAATAGCACTAGAATATGAAACATAACTGTAAGTAACACTGGAATGTGAAACTGCATGTTCTTTGTTAGTTGAGGCAACTGTTGAGGGTATCATGTGATCATATATATATATATATATATATATATATATATATATATATATATATATATATATATATATATATATATGGGTATGTTTGAAGGAATAGTGGTTCCAACAATGTTGTATGGTTGCGAGGCGTGGGCTATGGATAGAGTTGTGCGCAGGAGGGTGGATGTGCTGGAAATGAGATGTTTGAGGACAATGTGTGGTGTGAGGTGGTTTGATCGAGTAAGCAACGTAAGGGTAAGAGAGATGTGTGGAAATAAAAAGAGCGTGGTTGAGAGAGCAGAAGAGGGTGTTTTGAAATGGTTTGGGCACATGGAGAGAATGAGTGAGGAAAGATTGACCAAGAGGATATATGTGTCGGAGGTGGAGGGAACGAGGAGAAGTGGGAGACCAAATTGGAGGTGGAAAGATGGAGTGAAAAAGATTTTGAGTGATCGGGCCTGAACATGCAGGAGGGTGAAAGGCGGGCAAGGAATAGAGTGAATTGGATCGATGTGGTATACCGGGGTTGACGTGCTGTCAGTGGATTGAATCAGGGCATGTGAAGCTTCTGGGGTAAACCATGGAAAGTTGTGTGGGGCCTGGATGTGGAAAGGGAGCTGTGGTTTCGGGCATTATTGCATGACAGCTAGAGACTGAGTGTGAACGAATGGGGCCTTTGTTGTCTTTTCCAAGCGCTACCTCGCACACATGAGGGGGGAGGGGGATGGTATTCCATGTGTGGCGAGGTGGCGATGGGAATGAATAAAGGCAGACAGTGTGAATTGTGTGCATATGTGTCTGTGTGTGTATATATATGTGTACATTGGGATGTATAGGTATGTATATTTGCGT